>NC_080618.1:6664972-6932472 GCF_027887145.1 Ammospiza caudacuta
CCAGGAAGCAGCAAAACAAGAAACACCACACGTTATTTAAACTCTGCCTCCCTGAGCAGGGTCGTACCCCAGCAGAGGAATTATTTGGTTTGAAATCCTCACTTTTTCTATAAATGAAGATTTTCAAAAAGAAAACCTGGCTGGCAAATCTGCATTGAAGACCTAATCCAGGTGCATTGTGTCTCCTTATCCCGTGAAGCTGTGCTTGAAAAAGGGGGAAGATAATGGGAGCTTTTGTCCTGTATATCTGAGGAGACTTTGGGAAGCCAAGACTTTCATGTGAGCCGTGTTAAAGGATTTTCTGCAAAATTCTCTGTCTGAGGGAGGAAAAAAAACCAGGCCTGCAGCCCTCAGGAGCTCTCATTTCGAGTTTGTTAAACCTTTAAAAAGTTTTACCTTTATTTATCTTGGGGGTTTTATTTTTCCCCTCCCTCCGGACGCGATCGCTGTCGGAAAATCCCGGTTAGGGGAGATGGCAAAGCTGAAGACTCAACAGAGGAGGAGCTCAGCATTTTTTCTGCATGGAAATCAGAATTCAACCCCAGCCATGTGAGAAAATTCAGGAAAAAAAACAAAAAATTTCAGGAAAAAATGGGGATTTGGTGAGGTTGGCTGGAAAAGCGAGATCCCCGCGGCTGGAAGCGCAGGAGGTGTCAGGGCTGAATTAGCACCACACGCATTCCATAATTTCCTGGTGACAACCCCGGCCCTGGTGGCATCTCCAGCGCCGCCTGGTCTCCAGCTGAGGAGCTCTGAAGCACCAGATGTGAGCAGTAAATCCTGGTGTTCTCCTCTGGGAACGGGGGCAGATGCAAAGGAGGCTTTGCCAAGCTCCAGTCCTGGAGCTGGGAGCAAACTTTGGTCTCCTGCAGCAGGAGCTGAAGCTCTGAACTTCCTCATTAGTCTGATCCCTGATTAGGCTGCAGATAGGCCCTGATTAAAGTGCTCTTGGCTATTTTGGAGCTCCAGATAAATATTCATGAGCGGAGGAGAGGAGAGAAGAGTAAACAGAAAACAAAGCAGGGGCTGGCAGCCTTGCCTGGAGATCCAGGGGGAGGATCCAGGTCTGGGGTTGTGGAATTCTAAATGGGTTGGGTTGGAGGGACCTCAAAACCCATCCTTGTCACCATGGGCAGGGACATTTTCCACTGTCCCAGGTGGCTCCAACCTGGCCTTGGGCACTTCCAGGGATCCACAGCTCCTCTGGGAATTCCATCCCAGCCCCTCTCCCAATATTTCTTCCCAAAATCCCATCCAAACCTGCCCATGGAATCCTGGAATGGTTTGGGTTGGAGGCACCTCAAAGCCCATCCAGTCCCACACCTCCCACTGTCCCAGGTAGCTCCAACCTGGCCTTGGGCACTTCTGGGGATCCAGGAGCAGCCACAGTGCCCCTGAATCCACTGAATTCACAGCGAATTTTGTGAATTCATTGCCAAAAATGGGATTCCTTTACTTGCCAAAAAGCCTTTTTTTTTTCTTTTTTTTTTTTTTTTCACCTTTTTTTCTCCTTTGGTGCCAGGGTTTAGTTGAGGTGTTGGGGCATGGGTTGGAGTCCATGATCTTGAAGGTCTCTTCCAACCCAGTCATTCTGTGATTGTGTGAATTCTCTAAATTCTGTGAATTCAGTGCCAAAAATGGGATTCATTTACATGCCAAAAAAAGCTTTTTTCCCTTTTTTCCCCTCTTTTTTTCCCCTTTGGTGCCATGGTTTAGTTGGGGCATGGGTTGGTCTCAATGGCCTTTAATGTCTCTTCCAACCCAGTGGCTCTGTGAATTCTGTGAATTCTCTGAATTCTCTGAATTCAGTGCCAAAAATGGGATTCATTTACATGCCAAAAAAAGCCTTTTTCCTTTTTCCCCTCTTTTTTCCCCTTTAATGTACAAAGATCATTCCCAGGCTCAGTTTTCCAGAGGGAATGGGGCATCCTTGTCCAGGCTGATGCTCAGATCCCACCAGGACACTGCTCTGGCCCGGAATTGAGGACGAACCGGGCTGGTTTGGGGTTTAGGAGCAGAAAATCCCAAATCCTCATTTCGGGAGAGGAGATCCAGCCCCATTCCCGCAGTTCCCGTTTTCCTCGCAGGAGCTGCAAGCGCAGGTCTCTGCAGCCCTCTAGTGCCCGGAAAAAACCTGGAAAAACCGAATTTTGTGGAGTTTGGGTGAGGACAAAGGGCGAGGACAGCTGGGGCTCATCATCCTCATCCTCAGGAGTGTTCCCGATCCATTTCCCATCCTGAGGGCAGGGATGGATGGGATTTTGGGAAGGATTTTTTTTTTTTCCCAGCTCAGTCATGGGAAAAAAAAAACATGGAAAAAGCCATGGAAAAGCATGGAAAAAGCCAAGTTTTTTCCCAGCTCAGCCAGGGAATCCCTGGCAAGGCTGTGCTGGAGGAAGGTGAGGGTTTCTCCTTGCCAGAGATCCAAAAAAATGTTTATTTTGGGGTTTAGCTGAGGCAGAACTGACTCCTTGAAGCCTGACCCGTCTCTCCCTGAGACGGCTGAGGAATCCAACCGGGATTTTCATGGAATGCCAGGAATTTGGGCTGCACAACCGCTCCGTGCCTCAGTTTCCCTTCCCAGTGAGAAGCCCGGCAATGCCAGGAGGTGGCACCATCCTCCTGCCTGGACCTGCCACCCCAAAAAAGAAAAAAGGGTTCTGCAGGCCGGGAAATCCTCTGGGGTCGTGGAATGGTTTGGGACCATGGATTCGTTCATTTGGTTTCACGGAATCATTTATTTGGGATCACGGAATGGTTTGGAACCATGGAATCGTTCATTTGCGATCATGGAATCATTTATTCGGGGTCATGGAATGGTTTGGAACCATGGAATCGTTCATTTGCGATCATGGAATCATTTATTCGGGGTCATGGAATGGTTTGGGACCATGGAATGGCTCATTTGGGATTATGGAACCATTTATTCGGGATCATGGAATGGTTCAGGATCATGGAATCATTTGGGACCATGGAATCGTTCATTTGGGATCATGGAATCATTCGGGATCATGGAGTCATATTTTTGGGATCATGCAATCGTTTGGGACCATGGAATCATTCATTTGGGATCACGGAATCATTTATTTGGGATCATGGAATGGTTCAGGATGATGGAATGGTTCAGGACCATGGAATCGTTCATTTGGGATCACGGAATCATTTATTTGGGATCGTGGAATGGTTCAGGATCATGGAATTGTTTGGAACCATGGAATGGTTCATTTGGGATCATGGAATTATTTATTCGGGACCGTGGAATCGTTTGGGATCATGGAATCATTTGGGACCATGGAATCGTTCATTTGGGATCATGGAATTATTTATTCAGGACCGTGGAATCGTTTGGGATCATGGAATCATTTGGGACCATGGAATAATTTATTCAGGACCATGGAATGGTTCAGGATCACGGATCCGGTTCTCCCTGCAGAGCTGCCAGCACAGGGATCAAAGGAAAATCCAGGGGGAAAATCCCTTTTTTGGGATCATTTGGGATTTCTGGAGCTGGGATGGGATGAGCCATTCCCAAGGAGGAATTTCCCCAAGATCTGACCTAAACCTCCCCTGGTACCATTTTTCCTCCCATCCTCATTCTCCTCATCCTCATCCTCATCCTCTCCACATCAAAGGATCCAAGCACAGGGAGAATCCAGGGGGCAAAATCCCCTTTTTGGGATCATTTGGGATTGCTGGAGCTGGGATGGGGTGAACATCAGCCCACACCTCACCCAGGGACACTGGGACTCAGCAGGAACCAGATTTTTATGGGAAATTCTTATTCCCAGGTGCCTGTGGGTGCAGGGGGAACTTTCCGAAACCCCCGGCTGCAGGAGCAAGAGGGAAAATTGGGATTTTCGCCTTTTTCTTTTAAAATTTCTCCCGGCGCTGCGCCCGCTGGATCAGCACCTTCCCCCCGCTCCCAGCCCCACCCCAGCCGGGAGCAGGGCACCATTCCAGCCTCCCCCCGAGCCGGGATGTGTCTCCGAGCCAGGAGAAATCCGTGTCCATGGATTTTTATTTTATTTTATATTTTTTTTTCGGCGGGCTGGCCGCCGGCCGAGCCGCTTTGCCCGGCCCGTTCAAAGGCTTTTCTTGTTCCTGCAGAAGGGCTCCTTTCACAGCCGCCTTTCCTAGACAGAAATTGTCATTTTTCCCAACACAGCTTCCCTTCTCCTGGCCCGGAGCCCTGCGCCTCCCTGACGTCAGCCGCCTTTGTGATGCTCCGAATGGAATTTTGCCCTCCTGGTTCTTTTCAGAGCCTTGGAGAGAGCGAGAAGGGGGTGAGGGGCGGCCATGGGGGGATTCTGGTGGAGACGGGGTCTTGGGTGTGGAGGAATTGGTGATCCTGAAGAAATTGAGGTGATGGGAGAAGAAAAATTATTATTATTATTATCATCATCATCATCATCATCGTTATCAGTAATTGAACCGGCACGGAGATCCCGAGGATGTGGAGGACTTTGTAATCTTGAAGAATTTGGTGTGATGGGAGAAGAAAAATCATTATTATTATCATCATTGATATTATTATCATTATTGCTATTATTATTGTTGTTATTGTTGTTATTATTATTTCAAAATGCTTATATTATATATTATATATTATATATTATATATTATATATTATATATTATATATTATATATTATATATTATATATTATATATTATATATTATATATTATATATTATATATTATATATTATATATTATATATTATATATTATATATTATATATTATATATTATATATTGTATATTATATATTATATATTATATATTATACATTATACGTTATATGTTATATAATATTATATAATATATAATATTATATATATTATATTATACATTTATTATATATATTATATTATTATATATTATTTTATTATTGTTATCTATTTTTATTATATAACGTATATCATTACAATTATATTATTGTAATACATTATATTATTATATCATTATTATGTAAGTATATAATTTATTATTAATAATAATAAAATCAAATTATTTAATTAGATTATAAAATATTATTTTTTAAATTATAAAAAATTATAAAAGGGGATATTTAGGTGACACATTGAAAGGAATTCCTGGCTCCAGCCCTGTCCCCACAGCAGTGGTGGCATTGTCACACGGTTTGTCCCCTTCTTTGTCCCCTCCGGTGACTCCGGGCCGTGCCCTCACCGCTCCTGGCACTCGAAATTTTCCAGCCTGGCTCTGTCCCAGGGCCGGGGCTGGTTTGGCAGCGCAGCAGAATCGGCTCAGTGTTGTCGCCGGGGCAAAGTCCGCCTGTGCCCGGCTGTCCCCACAGGAATGTTTGTGTTGTGACGTGTCCCCTGCCCTGTCCCCTCGGCTCCTGTCCCCCGAGGGTCACACCTGGCCCTTCAGGGGGCTCTCGGGGGTCTCTGTTGGTTCTTCATCCCATTCCTACCTCATCCATGAAAGGGAGCTTTGTGGTGCCACCTTCTGCTTGAGGGTCCCCATTGGGGTCACCAGCGCTGCCCGGGGCAGTGACACTGAAGGGGGGACACTGAATTCCCGAATTTCCCATGTGGCACAGGGGGGGTGGTAGCTCTTCTGTGCCCCATAAGGAGCCCAAACCGGAGTTTTGGAGGGTTTGGGGTCTGGTGGTTCTTTCTGGCCCCATAAGGAGCCCAAACAGGAGCTTCGGGGTGGTTTGGGGTCTGACATCTCTTCCCTGCCCCATAAGGAGCTCAAACCAAAGTTTTGGAGGATTTGGGGTCTGGTGGTTCTTTCTGCCTCCACAAGGAGCCCAAACCAGATCTTTGGGGTGGTTTGGGGTCTGGTGGCTCTTCCCAGCCCCATAACAAGCCTAAACCAGAGCTTTGGGGCCTGGTGCTCTTCCCTGCTCCCCAGACTGGAGATTTGGGGTGGTTTGGGATCCAGTGGCTCTTCCCTGCTCCTCAGATCCGACCTTTGGGGTGGTTTGGGGGCTGGTGGTTCTTCCTAGCCCCATAACGAGTCCAAACCGGACCTTTGGGGTGGTTTGGGGTCTGGTGGCTCTTCCCTGCTCCCCAAACCGGACCTTTGGGGTGGTTTGGAGTCTGGTGGCTCTTCCCTGCTCCCCAAACCGGACCTTTGGGATGATTTGGGATCTGGCAGCCGCAGCTACGCTGCCGTGACCTTGCCGAGCTCGGCAGCAGCTCCCAGCCCTGCCCTGCAGGTGTGCCTCCCTGGGGAAGCGCAGGTGTGGGGCCGTGCGAGATCTGCGGGATCTGGAGCTCCTGGGAACATCCCGTGGCTGCGGGGCCCGGCTCTGCCGCTCCCCGGGACCCGTCGGACCGGGAGCGCGTTCCTGCCGTGCCCGGGGCTGAGTCACGCGTGGCTCCCGCGCTGCCAGCGCTGACTCAGGGCCGTGGGAGGCGGCCGGGGTGGGTGTTCTCCCGGTTCCTGGGTGTTCTCCCGGTTCCTGGGTGTTCTCCTGGTTCCTGGGTGTTCTCCCGGTTCCTGGGTGTTCTCCCGGTTCCTGGGTGTTCTCCTGGTCCCTGGGTCTTCTCAGGGTTCCCAGGGATGGATGAACGGAGCTCCAGGAGCTCCCTCCATGCGCCTGAGTGTTCTCCAGGTTCTTGGGTGTTCTCCCGGTTCCTGGGTGCTCTCCCGGTTCCAGGGATGGATGAACGGAGCTCCCTCCATGCACCTGGGTGTTCTCAGGGTTCCTGGGCACTCTCCCGGTTCCTGGAGGCTCTCCCGGTTCCTGGGTGCTCTCCCGGTTCCTGGAGGCTCTCCCGGTTCCTGGGTGCTCTCCCGGTTCCTGGGTGCTCTCCCGGTTCCTGGAGGCTCTCCCGGTTCCTGGGCACTCTCCCGGTTCCTGGGTGCTCTCCCGGTTCCTGGGTGCTCTCCCGGTTCCTGGGTGCTCTCCCGGTTCCTGGGCACTCTCCCGGTTCCTGGAGGCTCTCCCGGTTCCTGGGTGCTCTCCCGGTTCCTGGGTGCTCTCCCGGTTCCTGGGCACTCTCCCGGTTCCTGGAGGCTCTCCCGGTTCCTGGGCACTCTCCCGGTTCCTGGAGGCTCTCCCGGTTCCTGGGCACTCTCCCGGTTCCCGGAGGCTCTCCCGGTTCCTGGGTGCTCTCGGGGTTCCTGGGGGCTCTCCCAGTTCCAGGGATGGATGAACGGAGCTCCCTCCGTGCGCGGTCCCGCAGAGCCCGGTGGACGGGCCGGCCACACCTTGAGGTGCCCGGGCTGTGCCCAGGTGCTGAGAAAGTCCCAAATCTCCGGGCTCTGCTTCTGGCAGCGCCATGCCCAGGTGTGGGTGCCATCCCCAAGGTTCCAATGTGACCCCCAAGGTCCCAATGCCATCCACTTATTAGTTATCAATGCCATCCCCAAGTTACTGATGCCCTCCAAGGCCCCGATGTAACTCCCAATGTCCCCACGTCGCTCCCAGGTGCCGATGCCCCCCAATATCCCAATATCACCCCCAAGTTCCCAATGCCACCCCCAAGTTACTGATGCCATCCCCAGGTTAACCATGCCCCCCAAGGTCCCAATGTCACCCCCAGGTCCCAATGCCACCCCCAGATGGTGATACCAGTGCTGATGCCACCCCGGATTACCAATGTCCCCCACGTTCCCAGTGCCTCCACCAGGTGCCAATGCCCTCCCCAGGTGCCAATATCCCCCCTGATCCCAATGCCCCCCCAGATCCCAATGCCCTCCACGTCCCAATGCCCCCCTAGGTCCCAATGCCCCTCCAGGTCCCGATGCCCCCTCAGGTCCCAGTGCCAACCCAGGTGCCAATACCCCCCCCAAGGTCCCAGTGCCCGCCCAGGTGCCAATGTGCTAATGCCCCCCGAGGTGCCAATTGCCCCCCCCAGGTCTCAATGCCCCCCAGGTGCCAATGCCCCCCCAATATCCCAGTGCCCCCCCAGGTTACCGGTGTCCCCCCAGGCTACCAATGCCCCCCAGGTGCCAGTGCCCACCCAGGTCCCAATGTCCCCCCAGGTTACCAATGCCCCCCAGGTCCCAATGCCCCCCCAAGGTTTCAATGCCCCCCAGGTGCCAGTGCCCACCCAGGTCCCAATGCCCCCCAGGTCCCAATGCCCCCCCAAGGTTTCGACGCCCCCCAGGTGCCAATGCCCCCCCAGGTCTCAATGCCCCCCCAGGTTACCGGTGCCCCCCAGGTGCCAGTGCCCACCCAGGTCCCAATGCCCCCCCAGGTCCCAATGCCCCCCAGGTCCCAATGCCCCCCCAAGGTTTCGACGCCCCCCAGGTGCCAATGCCCCCCCAGGTCTCAATGCCCCCCCAGGTTACCGGTGCCCCCCCAGGTGCCAGTGCCCCCCGTGCCCCCCGTGCCCCCGCGCGTTCCCGGATTCCCGAGCGGTCGCGCGTGGGGAGCGGGGCCGGCGGGGCCGCGGCGCTGACTCAGCTCCTGCCGGGCGGGCGCACAATGGGAGCGCTGGACAAACAGGCGGCGCAGGGACAAACAGATCCCGCTTGGGGACAGCGCCAGCATTGTCACCGCCCGGGGCAGCGCCCGGACACTGAGCGCCTCTGTTCCGCCGCCGCCGCCTTCCGGGGGCTTTGTGTCCTGCCCGGGCACCGCTGGCCCTCTGCCCCGCTCCGGTGGCTCCTGGAGAAGGGAGGGACGCGGGGAGGCTTCCTGAGCTTGGGCGCCTTGGAGGGGTGTGGGGACATCCCACCTGAGCCTGGAGGGTGTCCTGAGAACTTGGGGTGTGGGTTTGGGGTCCCAGGACAAAACCCTGAATACCTTGGATGGACATCAGGGATGTCCCACCTGAGCTGGGACACTGTCCCAAGAACTCGGGGTTTGGGTTTGGGGTCCCAGCACAAAGCCCTGGACATCTCAGATGGACATCAGGGACATCCCACCTGAGCCTGGAGGGTGTCCTGAGAACTTGGGGTGTGGGTTTGGGGTCCCAGCACAAAGCCCTGGACATCTCAGATGGATGTGAGGACATCCCACCTGAGCCTGGAGGGTGTCCTGAGAACTTGGGGTTTGGGTTTGGGGTCCCAGTACAAAACCCTGGACACCTTGGATGGACATCAGGGACGTCCGACACTGTCCCAAGAACTTGGGGTTTGGGGCCCCATGGCAAAACTCCTGGAAGGATCCTGAGGAGGAGGAGAAGAAGCAGGGCATTAATTTGGGGTCCCATCACAAAATTCCTGGAAGGATCCTGAGGAAGAGGAGGAGAACTGGAATGTGGATTTGGGGTCCCATCACAAAACTCCTGGAAGGATCCTGAGGAAGAGGAGAGGACCAGAGTGTGGATTTGAGGTCCCATTGCAAAGCCAAGGAGAAGAACTGGGGTGTGGATTTGGGGTCCCATCACAAAACTCCTGGAAGGATCCTGAGGAATAGGAGGAGCAGAACTGGAATGTGGATTTGGGGTCCCACCACAAAACTCTGGAGAGATCCCAAGGAGAAGGAGGGGGACTGGAGCAGGAATTTTGGGTCCCACCACAAAGCCCTGGAAGTATCCCAAGGAGAAGGAGAAGTGGAATGTGGATTTGGGGTCCCACCACAAAACTCCTGGAAGGATCCCAAGAAGGAGAACTGGAATGTGGATTTGGGGTCCCACCACAAGGCCCTGGAG
The DNA here is from genome assembly GCF_027887145.1 of Ammospiza caudacuta. Classification (NCBI taxonomy): domain Eukaryota; kingdom Metazoa; phylum Chordata; class Aves; order Passeriformes; family Passerellidae; genus Ammospiza; species Ammospiza caudacuta. Next base: position 6,674,551 of record NC_080618.1, read on the forward strand.
GGATCCCGAGGATAAGGAGGAGGACCAGAGCAGGGTTTGGGGTTTCTGAGGGCGCAGCCAGACGTGCAGCTGCGCGGGTGCTCTGCGGGCTCCGGTCACCGCGGCTCAATGATCCCAGTGTGCCCAGCACGGCCAGACACGGCTGCCCGTGACCACGGAGAGCTGGGAAACCCCAAAACACCGGGCACGGGGACCTGCCAGGGCCACCACGGGGTCGTGTTCATAGCAGGACCTGCCAGGGCCACCACAGGGTCGTGGCCAGAGCAGAACCTGCCAGAGCCCATCGTGCCCAGAGCAGGACTATAGGAATGTGTCCCCTGTTGATGGAGTGACAAAACTCTCCTTTGTCCCCTTAAAAAGAAAATAAACCCAGAAGTTTCTCTCCTCAGTGAGGTGAAAAAACATCTCATAGAACCTGGTGGACTTCACCTCAAATTTAAGGACAGGAGCCAAAAAGTCCCACCTGAGCAATTCACTAGAAAAAGAAGAGAACAAAGAAACAAATTGCTTTTGTGAGGTGAGGGCACCTCTTGCACCTGGGTCGGTTTTTCTCTGTAAATAAAAAATTATTTTGCTTTTTATTAAAACCTTCTTGTTTCCAACACCACCACAGAAGCCATCCTGCTGATTTTCTGCCTTCTGAGCTGTCTTGGGTGTGAAATAAATCCCCAAGAGCTCATGAGACCTGGCTGGAGGAGATTCCCATTCCACGGGACCCGTTGGGGTCGTGTCCAGAGCAGGACCAGCCCCTGTCCCACATTCCCGGTGGGAATTCCTGCCCAGCTCCAGGACGTGCTTATCCCCGCTGCTGGAGAGGGGTAAAAACATAAATAAATAAAATAACGTGGTGCTAAGTGATCCAATATTGACATTTTTCCCCGGAGCTGCCAGCCCGGAGCCGCCGGCCAACAAAGCCCTCGTCAGTGGCCAGGCTTGGAACGCTCCAAAATCTTTTATTTATGGAGGTTTTGGGCAAAAAAAACGGGACATAAACAGAAAAAGGGGGAGCCGGGGGGGGGAAAAAAAGGGTGGGAAGGGAGAAAAACCCCCGAAGAGTTGTTTAGGAAAGGAAGAAAGAAAAAAAAGGTTGGAATAAAATGGACATTCACGGGGAAAATCGCGGCTATGAAAGAGCCTTTGAAAGGCGGCGGAAAAACAGGAGCTGGGAGATAAAGCCAGGAAAAAATTCCCAATAAAGCCCCGCTTTTAGTGAGGTGGGGGAGAGGTTGGAGGTGCTGCCTGTCTCAAAACAGGGCCAGGATGGATGAGACCCCCAAAATTTGGAATTTTGGAGGCGCTGCCCATCCCAAAACAGCCCCAGGATGAGCCAGAACCCCAAAATTTGGGATGAGGGAAATGTCAGACATGCTGCCCTCCCAGGATAGATCAGACTCCCAAAATTTGGAATGGGGGAAATGTTAGACATGCTGCCCTTCCAGACCCCCAAAATTTGGAATTTTGGAGGCGCTGACCGTCCCAAAACAGCCCCAGGATGGAGCAGACCCCCAAAATTTGGGATGAGGGAAATGTCAGACATGCTGCCCTTCCAGACCCCCAAAATCTGGGATGAGAAGCACATTGGAGGTGCTGCCTGTCCCAAAACAGCTCCAGGATGAGCCAGAACCCCAAAATTTGGGATGAGGGAGGTGTCAGACTTGTTGCCCTCCCAGGATGGGTTAGACCCCCAAAATTTAAGATGAGTGAGATGTTGGAGGCGCTGCCTGTCCCAAAACAGGGCCAGGATGAATCAGACCCCCAAAATCGTGGATGGGGCAGATGCTGAAGGTGTCCCCTTCCAGGATGGGTTAGACCCCCAAAATTTGGAATTTTGGAGGTGCTGCTTGTCCATCAACAGGTCAGACCCCCAAAATTTGGGATGAGGGAGATGTCGAAGGTCCTGCCCTTCCAGGACGGTTCAGAACCCCAAAATTTGGGATGACTGAGATGCTGGTAGAGTCAGACCCTCAAAATTTGTCATGGGGAAGATATCAGAGGTGCTGCCCTTCCAAAAACAGCCCCAGGATGGGTCAGGACCCCAAAATTTGGGATGAGGGAAATGTCAGACATGCTGCCCTTCCAGACCCCCAAAATCTGGGATGGGAGAGATGCTGGAAGGGTCAGGCGCCCAAAATTTGGGATGGGGAAGATGTCAGAGGTTCTGCCCTCCCAGAATGGGTCAGACCCCCAAAATTTGGGATGACTGAGATGCTGGTAGAGTCAGACCCCCAAAATTTGGGATGAGGGAGCTGCTGGAAGGGTCAGACCCCCAAAATTTGGGATGGGGAAGATATCAGAGATTCTGCCCTCCCAGAATGGGTCAGTCCCCCAAAATTTGGGATGGGAAAGACATTGGAGGTGCTGCCCTTCCAAAACCAACCCCGGGATGGAGTAGACCCCCAAAATTTGGGGTGAAGGAAATGCTGGAAGGGTCAGACCCCCAAAATTTGGGATGGGGAAGATATCAGAGATTCTGCCCTCCCAGAATGGGTCAGTCCCCCAAAATTTGGGATGGGAAAGACATTGGAGGTGCTGCCCTTCCAAAACCAGCCCCGGGATGGAGTAGACCCCCAAAATTTGGGGTGAGGGAAATGCTGGAAGGGTCAGACCCCCAAAATTTGGGATGGGGCAGATGCTGGAGGTTCTCCCCTTCCAGGGTGGGTCAGAACCCCAAACTTTGCAATGAGCAGGACCCTGGAGGTGCTGCCCATCCAAAACCAGCTCCAGGATGGGTCAGACCCCCAAAATTTGGGATGGGGAAGATATCAGAGGTTCTGCCCTCCCAGGATGGGTCAGACCCCCGAAATCCAGGCTGGGCCAGCAGGAACAGGCTCCTCCCGGGGTTCCAAGCCAGCAGAATTCCCTGCCCTGGGAATCCCATCCCGTTCCTGCCCCTCTCCCCTCCTGCTCGGTTCCAGGGCCCCTCCGAGGAGCCCAAACCCTCTGGGCAGCGACAATTTGGGATTGTTGGAGCCCCGGGCAGGGCAGGGGGGAGCCCGAGGCCGTGTTTTCCTTCCCTCGGCCTCGTTTTCTCCTCCCCCGTCCAAGATCAACAGGGACCCGAGGGTTCCTGCCGGGCACCAGCACACAGCGCCCTTGTTCCCGCTTTTGGGGGATCTTTCCTGCTTTTTTTATTTTTTTTTTTTTTAGTTTTTTTTTTAGCTTTTTTTTTATATTGCCACGTGTAAAAATGAGGGGTTTTTGAAGTTGTGGAAGAGTAAAAGGGGTGAGGGTTTGCATCGAGAATGTTGCTGGAATGTCTCGGGGTGTTGGAGTTGTCGCTGTGGGGGCACGGAGGGTGTTTGGAAGTCCCTAAATCCCAAAATCACAGGGTTTTTTTGGTGGGTTTTCCCGTTTATTGGGGTCTGCAATGCCGCTCTCAAGTCTGGATAAGTCCCAAAATCCCATTTTTTTTCTGGGTGGGTTTTCCCATTAACTGTAGTGTTGCCCTCCAGCTTGGATAAATCCCAAAATCTCATTTTTTGTGTAGGTTCTCCCATTAACTGCACTGCCATATTTCAGCCTGGATAAATCCCAAAATCTCATTTTTTGGGTGGGGTTTCCCATGGAATGGGGTCTGCTATCCAGCCTGGATAAATCCCAAAATCACATTTTTTTGGGTGGGTTTTCGCATTTATTGGGGTCTGCAGAGTCGCTTTTCAGCCTGGATAAATCCCAAAATCCCATTTTTGGAATGAATTTTCCCATGAACTGCACTGCCATATTCCAGCCTGGATAAATCCCCAAATCCCATTTTTGGGTGGGTTTTCCCATTTATTGGGGTCTGCAGAGTCGCTTTTCAGCCTGGGTAAATCCCAAAATCCCATTTTTTGTGGGGGTTCTCCCATTAACTGCACTGCATGGATAAATCCCAAAATCCCGTATTTTGGGTGGATTTTCCCACTGTTTCCTACATGAAAAGACCCAAACTGCCACATTCCAGCCCAAAAATCCCGTAGGATTTCCTGCCCCAGGAGAGAGGATGGAATTTATGCCCCTTTTTCAGGGATTTGCCCTAAATCGATGGATTTAGCCCAGATTTTACCCCAGGAATGACCCTTTAATCCCAAACCCGATATAAACCACAAACAAAGAACAATCCCAAGAGGAAAACCCAACAGCCGGAGGCTCCCCGGGCAGGAACAATTAAATAACCCCAAATTTAATTATTATTTATTATTGTAGTCCCAAAATAAACCCTCGGTTTGGGGTTGTGGTTTTGGAACTGGGAAAAGGAACTGGGAGCCCTGGGATTCCTGGGATTTTGGAGGTCAGGAAGGGATTTTGGGATCAGGAACAGGTTTTGGGATCGGGAAGCTTTTTGGGGGTCAGGAATGTTTTTTGGGCTTAGGAAAGTTTTTCGGGGTTGGGAATTTTTTTTGGGATTTGGAAAGTTTTTTGTTGGGGCATGTTGTTTGGGGTCAAGAATGTTTTTTGGGGTCAGGAATGTGTTTTAGGGTCAGGAATGTTTTTTTGGGGCTGGGAATGTTGGTCAGGGGTCAAGAATGGTTTTTGAGGTTGGGAATGCCAGTGGGGATTGGGGATGGATTTTGGGATCAGGAATGTTTTTTGCGGCCAGAAATGTTTTTGGGGTCAGGAATGTTTTTTGGGGTCAGGAATGGTTTTTGGGGTCAGGAATGCCAGTGGGAATCGGGAATGTTTTTTGGGCCATTGCCATTCCCACCTGGCCCAGGCTGGTCGTGGCACTGGGATGTTGAATTTTGGGATTGCATTCCAATTCACTTTGGGATGAGCCCTGCAGGGTGGGAATGCCGTGGGATCCCTGAAGGAATGAGGATCCCAGGATGCGCGGCTCCCATGGGTGGTCCAATGGGTTCCAGTGGGATTTTGGGATGTTCAGGTCCTGGGATATTCAAGTTTTGGGATGTTCACGCTCTGGGATCGCATTCCAATGCACTTTGGGTGGGAATGCTGTGGGATCCTTGAAGGAATGTGCAGCCCCCAGGTGGTCCCATGGGTGGTCCAGCACGTTCCAGTGGAATTTTGGGATGTCCAGGTTCTGGGATATTCAGGTTTTGGGATGTTCACACTCTGGAATGTTCTGGGATCACATTCCAATGCACTTTGGGACGAGCCCTGCAGGGTGGGAATGCTGTGGGACCCCTGAAGGAACGTGCAGCCCCCAGGGCCACCTGTGGTCCAGTGGGATTTTGGGATGTTCAGGGCACTGGGATGCTGAATTTTGGGATGTTCAGGTCCTGGGATGTTCACATTCTGGAGCGTTCAGGTTGTGGGATCGCGTTCCAATGCGCTTTGGGATGTTTGGGACGAGCCCTGCAGGGTGGGAATGCCGTGGGATCCCTGCAGGAACGCGCAGCCCCCAGGGCGATCCCACAGGCTCCGGTGGGGTTTTGGGAGGAATTTGGGGTGGGATTTTGGGTGGCCTTTGTGCCGGGACTCCTCCAGAGCTCGTGGGGAGCCGGGATCGGGATCGGCGGCGTCGGGGAGCGGCGGCTGCGGCCCCTTCAAAGCGGCGCCTTCAAGCGCCGAGGGGAGATGAGATGGAATCAGATGGTATCAGCTGGGAACGGAACGGGAACAACGGGGAACAACGGGAACGGGCAGGGCCGGGCCGGGCCCGCCTCCCCCCGGGGCTGCCACAGGCTCCCACGGGAGGGGACGGCCCGGGGACACGGGGGGGACATGAAGGGGACATGAAGGGGACATAGGAGGGGACATGCCGGGGGACACAACAGGGGACACAGCCCGGTCCCCAAATTCACCTGGCCCCACACCCAGGGGCTTCCATGGATCAGATCTGGGGTCCTCAGGGATGATCCTCATGGATAACGGGGGATGTGCTGGCCGCTGGCCAGATTTGGGTCATTGCTGGCCAGCTTGGGGTCACCACTAAATTTGGACACCACTGGCTGGATTTAGGTCACCACTGGCCAGGTTTGGGTCAGTACTGGCCAGGTTTGTGTCACCACCAGGTTTGGGTCACCGCTGGCTGGATTTGGGTCATCACTGGCCAAGTTTGGGTCACCACCAGATTTAGGTCATTACTGGCTGGATTTGGGTCGCCACTCAAAGTTTTGGATCACCACTGGCTGGATTTGGGTCACCACCAGGTTTGGGTCACCACTGACCAGATTTGGGTCACCACTGGCCGGATTTGGGTCACCACCAGATTTGGACACCACTGACCAGATTTGGGTCATTACTGGCTGGATTTGGGTCAGCAGATTTTGGGATGACCAAGGGTGGGGTCAGCAGGATGAGGCCTCCATGGGTTTCCGGATGACCAAGGGTGGGGTCAGCAGATTTTGGGGTGACCGAGGGTGGGGTCGCAGGATGAGGCCTCCACGGGTTTCAGGATGACCAAGGGTGGGATCAGCAGGGTGGTGGCCCTGCAGATTTGGGGATGACCAAGGCTGGGATCAGCAGCAGCTGAGGATGACACAGGATGTGCTGGCAGGGGTTTGGCAACCCGGGAGTCCCGGGGGGGGGACAGGGAGGGACACGGGGGGGCCCTGCTGGTCCCAGGGAGATCTCGGGGGTCCGGGGGGTTCAATGCGGGTGATCACGAGGGGGGGAACCCGCAGGGTGTCGGGGATGGGACCCGCAGGGTGTCCAGGGAGGGGTCCCAAGGGTGGGTCCCGCAAGGTCCCGGTGGTCCCGGGGGTGGGTCCGAGGGGTCCGGGGGTGCTCCCAGGGGTGGTCCCGAGGGTGAATCCAGGGGGGTCCCGGGGATGGGTCCCGCATGGTGTCAGGAGGTCCCGAGGGTGAGTCCCGGTGGTGCCGGGGGTGGGTCCCACAGAGTCCCGGGGGGGTCCCCGGGGTGGGTCCGGAGGGGTCCCGGGGTGGGTCCCGGTGGTCTCGGGGGTGTGTCCCATACGGGGTCCCGGGAGCGGGTCCCGCAGGGTGTCCGAGGAGGGGTCCGGGTGGTCCCGGGAATGGGTTCCGGTAGTCCCGGGTGGGTCCAGGGGGGTCCCGATAGGTGCCGGGGATGGGTCCCGCACGGTGTCGGGTGGTCCCGGGGGTGTGTCCCGGTGGTCCCGGGGATGTGTCCCGGTGGTCCCGGGGGTGGGTCCCGCACAGTCCTGGGGGTGGGATCCACAGCCTCCCGGTGGTCCCGGGGCTGTGTCCCGGTGGTCCCGGGGGTGTGTCCCGCACAGTCCCGGGGATGGGTCCGGCAGGGTCCCGGCGGTCCCGGGGCTGTGTCCCGGTGGTCCCGGGGGTGTGTCCCGCACAGTACCGGGGATGGGTCCGGCAGGGTCCCGGCGGTCCCGGGGCTGTGTCCCGGTGGTCCCGGGGGTGTGTCCCGCACAGTACCGGGGATGGGTCCGGCAGGGTCCCGGCGGTCCCGGGGGTGGATCCCAGCGGTCCCGGGGGTGTGTCCCGCCCGGTGCCCGGGGCGGTCCGGCCGTGCCGCTGCCCGCGCTGTCCCCGCCCCGGCCCGGCCGGTGCCGCCCATTTCCGCCGGGCGGAGCCGCCCCTCGGCCCCGCAGCGGCCCCGCCGCCAGCGCCCGCCCGGCCCGGCCCGGCCCCGGCCCCGCTCGCTCCGGTGCAGCCCCGCCATGGCGGGCGGCCCGGCCGCGCTCGCCCTCGGTACGTGCGGGGCTCAGCCCGGCCCGGCCCGGCTCGGTTCGGTTCGGCCCGGGGGGCTCCGCGACCCCAGCCCGGCCGGACCCCGGAGCGGGGCGGGCTCGGGGGGCTCCGCGGGTGGGTTCTGGGGGTCGCGGGAACGCGGTAAAAACCCTATAAAGATCCTATAAAATTCCTATAAAAACCCCATAAAATTCCCCCGCGCGGGCGCTCCCGAAGTTCGTTCCCTGTGGGAAAGGCGCCTCCGCCGCGACGCGTGAGTACGGCCGCGGTCAGACGCTTAATTAGAGCGGCTAATTAGGGCTGGGGGCTAATTAGAGTGGCGAGGGGGGTGCGAGGGAAGGGGGGGTGGGAAGCGGGGGCGCTCCGGGCTGGAGCCGAGCCGAGCCGGGACGGGACGGGACGGGACGGGACGGGACGGGAGCGGGGATGCTCCCGCGGGAAGGACGGACGGACAGACGGACGGATCCCGGTGCGGGCGGCTGGAGCTCGGCTGGCTTTGTCCCGCTGTGTCCGGCGGTGGCACCGAGCCGCAGCTCCGGTATCCCGGTGGGAAAGCGGCTGCGCTTGGCCCCGCTCCAGCGCCCGGTGCTGCCACCGGTCCGAGCGTCCCCCGATGGCTCCGGCGCCGTGTCCCGCTCCCGTTCCTCATCCAAGGCTCCCTCGGTGGCTCCGGCGCCGTGTCCCGGTCCCGTTCCTCATCCAAGGCTCCTCCGGTGGCTCCGAGCGTCCCCCGGTGGTTCCAGCCCCGTGTCCCTCCTGCCGGGGCTCATCCCGAGCTCCTGTGTCCCGTTCTCTCCCGTTCTCTCCCGTTCTCTCCCGTTCTCTCCCGTTCTCTCCCGTTCTCTCCCGTGGCTCCGGGTCTCTCCGGTGCCGCTGCTCGCCCTCGGGGGGCTCCGAGCGCTCTCCGGCCGTTCCCGGTGGGATCGGAACCCTCGGGGAAGGGAACGGGAGCGCTCCGGGTCCTTGCAGCGGGGATTGGGACCGGGACGGGAATCTCGGGAGAAGCGAGCCGGGAATTGCCGGGGATTACCGGGATGGAGCTGCTGGAATCGCGGTGGGAAAGTTTGGGAGCCTTTCCGAGGGAGAGATTCCCGGAGATCCCAAAGAACGGGGTGGGATGGGCTGGAACAGGGGTGGGGATGGGGCAGCTCCAGCGGGGACCGGGGGTGTCCCGGGGGTGTCCCGGGGGTGTCCGAGTGTCCGGGGGTGTCCGAGTGTCCGGGGGTGTCCGGTGTCCCCGGGCTGGGCCTGGGCATGGAGAATTTGCCAAGTTTTTGGGGAAGTTTCTGTGGGATCGGGGGTGAGGGCTGGGCCAGCCACCTGCCCACGGAGAGCAGCTGGGGAGGGGAACGGAGGAGCTGGAATGCCAAGGGATGGATGCCCACCTGGAATTCCAATGCCGAGGGATGGATGCCCACCTGGAATTCCAATGCCGAGGGATGGATGCCCACCTGGAATTCCAATGCCGAGGGATGGATGCCCACCTGGAATTCCAATGCCGAGGGATGGATGCCCACCTGGAATTCCAATGCCAAGGGATGGATGCCCACCTGGAATTCCAATGCCAAGGGATGGATGCCCTTTGAATGCCCGGGGGATGGACATCCACAGGGATGGATGCCCACTCAGAACCCCAATGCCAAAATGCCAAGGGATGGATGCCCCCCAAATGCCCAGGGCATGGACGCCCTTGGGGATGGATGTCCACTGACCCCACCGGAATGCCAAGGGCAGACGGATGCCCACTCAGGACTGGAATGCCCTCAGGGATGGACTCCCACTGATCCCACTAGAATGCCAAGGGGATGGATGCCCATCCAGAACCAGAATGCCCAGGAGATGAATACCCACTCAGAAATGGAGTGCCCAGGGGATGGATGCCCACTGATCCCTTCAGGATGCCCACAGGGATGGATGCCCACTCAGAACCAGAATGCCCAGGGATGGATGCCCCCCAAATGCCCAGGAGATGGACGCCCTTGGGGATGGATGCCCACTGATCCCACTGGAATGCCAAGGGGATGGATGCCCATTCGGAACCAGAATACCAAGGCATAGATGCCCGCCCAGAACTGGAATGCCAAGGGATGGACACCCACAGGGATGGATGCCCACTGATCCTACTGGAATGCCCAGGGCATGGATGCCCACAGGGATGGATGCCCACTTAGGACCAGAATGCCCAGAAGATGAACACCCACTCAGAACTGGGGTGCCCAGGGGATGGATGCCCCCTCATCCCACCCTGATGGCAGGGGGATGGATGCCCATCCAGAACTGGAATGCCAAGGGATAGATATCCATGGGGATGGATGCCCACTGATCCCACTGGAATGCCAAGGGGGACGGATGCCCACCCAGAACTGGAATGCCAGGGGGATGAACACCCACTCAGAACCTGGATGCCCACTCAGAAATGGAGTGCCCAGGGGATGGATGCCCACTGATCCCATCAGGATGCCCACAGGGATGGATGCCCACTCAGGACCTGGATGCCCACTGGGATGGATGCCCACTCAGGACCTGGATGCCCAGGAGATGAACACCCACTCAGAACCTGGATGCCCACCCAGAACGGGAATGCCAAGGGATGGATGCCCACTCATTCCACTGGAATGCCAAGGAATGGATGCCCAGCCAGAACTGGAATGCCCAGGGAATGGATGCCCACAGGGATGGACGCCCACTGATCCCACTGGAGTGCCAAGGGATGGATGCCCACCCAGAACTGGGATGCCAGGAGGAATGGATGCCCACAGGGATGGATGCCCACTGATCCCATCAGGATGCCCACAGGGAATTCCTGTGTTTTCCTTCAAAATCCTGGAGGTTTTTCCTTAAAAGTCTCCAAGCGATCGCTCGAGGGGGTCGTTCCTGCCACAGGGAATTCCTGCATTTCCCTTAAAAACCTTGAGGATTTTCCCCTTAAAAATTTCCTAAAAATTCCCGCGGTTCCCTTCAAAATCTCGGGGTGGTTTTGCCGACCCTAAATCCCCCTTTGGGGGTTTTTTTGTGGGGTTTTTTTGGGGTCAGGGCGTGGCTGACCCCATTGTCCCTCCCCAGGTGTCCTGCTGGCCGCGTGCCACGCGCTGGACAACAGCACGGCCGGCCGGAGCGGTGAGTGCCCAGCGGGAATTTGGGGGCATTTGGGGGAATTTTGGGGTTTTTTGGTGTCCCACCCTTCCTCTTTATGGGGTTACGGGGCTCTGGGTGGGATACTGGGGCTGAGCTCTGAGGGGAAAACCAGGAATGGTTTCCTGCTCCCAAAAAAGGGGTTCTGGCCCCAAAAGCAGAGTTTCCGGTCCCAAAAACAAAGAGGTTGTGGCCCCCATAAAAGAGGGTTTCTGACCCCAAACACCAAGGGGTTCTGGCCCCAAAAGGAAAGGGTTTGGCCCCAAAAGAAAGGGTTTCCCTACAAGGAAAGGGGGAGCTTTCAGCACCACCAAAAAAGGATTTCCAGCCCCACAAAAAAGGGTTCCTGTTCCCCAAAAGGAAAAGGTTTCCAGCCCCCCAAAAGAAGGATTTCTGGCCCCAAAAGGAAAGGTTTTGGCCCCGAAAGAAAGGGTTTCCCCACAAGGAAAGGGTTTCCAGAAGAATCCCTAAAAACCCCCTCAGACCTGGGGACATGGGGACACCCCAGGGTGGCTTTTCCAGCTCTGGGGACACAGGGACACCCCAGGGTGGCACTTCCCAATGTTGGGGACACCCCAAGGTGGCTCTTCCAGAACTGGGGACACTGGAACATCCCAAGGTGGCTTTTACCAATGTTTGGGACATGGTGACACCCCAAGGTGGCCCTTCCCAGCATTGGGGACACCCCAGGGTGGCTTTTCCAGCTCTGGGGACACAGGGACACCCCAGGGTGGCCCTTCCCAGCACTGGGGACACCCCAAGGTGGCTCTTCCAGCTCTGGGGACACAGGAACGCCCCAGGGTGGCCCTTCCCAATGTTGGGGACACGGGGACATCCCAATCTCAGCCACCCCAAACTTCCCCAGCACTGGGGACTCAGGGACACCCCAAGGTGGCCCTTCCCAGCATTGGGGACACCCCAAAGTGGCTCTTCCAACTCTGGGGACACAGGGACATCCCAGGGTGGCTTCTCCCAATGTCTGGGACATGGAGACACGCCAAGGTGGCTTTTCCCAGTATTGGGGACACCCCAATCCCAGCCACCCCAATCCTCCTCAGCACTGGGGACACAGGGACACCCCAAAGAGCCCCTTCCAAGGTCTGGTGACACTGGGACACCCCAAGGTGGCTCTTCCAGCTGTGGGGACATGGGGACATCCCAGGGTGGCTTTTCCCAGTGTTGGTGACACTGTGACACCCCAAGTGGCTTTTCCCAGCTTTTGGGGACATTGGGACATCCCAATCCCAGCCACCCCAAACCTCCTCAGCACTGGGGACACAGGGACACCCCAAGGTGGCTTTTCCCATCTTTGGGGACACGAGGACACCCCAAGGTGGCTCTTCCAGAACTGGGGACACTGGAACATCCCAAGGTGGCTTTTACCAATGTTTGGGACATGGTGACATCCCAAGGTGGCCCTTCCCAGCTTTGGGGACACGGGGACACCCCAAGGTGGCTTTTCCAGCTCTGGGGACACAGGAACACCCCAAGGTGGCCGTTCCCAGCTTTGGGGACATGGTGACACCCCAAGGTGGCCCTTCCCAGTGTTGGGGACACGGGGACACCCCAAGGTGGCACTTCCCAGCTTTGGGGACATCCCATGGTGGCTTTTCCCAGCCCTGGGGACACAGGAACACCCCAAGGTGGCCGTTCCCAGCTTTGGGGACATGGTGACACCCCAAGGTGGCCCTTCCCAGTGTTGGGGACACGGGGACACCCCAAGGTGGCACTTCCCAGCTTTGGGGACATCCCATGGTGGCTTTTCCCAGCCCTGGGGACACAGGAACACCCCAAGGTGGCCGTTCCCAGCTTTGGGGACATGGTGACACCCCAAGGTGGCCGTTCCCAGCTTTGGGGACATGGTGACACCCCAAGGTGGCCCTTCCCAGTGTTGGGGACACGGGGACACCCCAATCCCATCCCACATCCCAGGCTTTGATCCAGCCCCTCCTTGGGGCTGCCATGAATCCTCCCGGGGCCGGGGCTGGGTCGGGAGCGCCCAAACGATCCCAGCAGGAAATTCCCTCGGGATAATTCACACCAGGGGGTTTGATGGGGTTTAATGGGAACCAGGAGCGGGCCCGGGCTTCCTCCTCCTCCTCCTCCTCCTCCTCCTCCTGAGCTCTTTAGGAAATTCCTCAGGGATTATTGAGGCTGCACCCGGCTGGGATCTTTGGGGTGGATGCACAGAGATCCCAAAGCAAACCCTAAAGCAGCTCTGCTCAACTTTGGGGTGGGGGAAATCTCCTTTTGGGGTGGGAAAAAATCCTTTTGGGGTGGGAAAATCTCCTTTTGGGGCTGGGAAATATTTTGGGGTGGGAAATCTCCCTTTTGGGATGGAAAATCTCCTTTTGGGATGGGTAAAATCTCCTTTTGGGATGGAAGATCTTTTGGGGTGGGAAATCTCATTTTAGGACGGGAAAAACTCATTTTGGGGTGGGAAAATCTCCTTTTGGGGTGAAAAAAACTCATTTTGGGGTGGGAGATCTCCTTTTAGGACGGGACACCTCCTTTTGGGATGGGGAATCTTTTGGAATGGGAAATGTCCTTTTGGGGTGGGAGGGAGCCCAGCCCGGTGTCCCTCTTGTCACCCCAAGGCTGCTACCACCCCTTTCCTCTAACGCCAGCCCTTCCCGGGGGCTGCTCCCCCATTTTTTTGGGATTCTCCCCAAAATCCCCATTTTTCTCCTCGTTTTCCCTCCAGTCCCGGTGGCGGCGGCGGTGAGGTCGCACTTCAACGAGTGCCCGGACTCGCACCGGCAGTTCTGCTTCCACGGCACGTGCCGCTTCCTGGTGCAGGAGGAGAAACCCGCCTGCGTGTGAGTGCCTAAATCCCCTAACCAGAAACTGTGGGGGCAGGAGAAACCTGCGTGTGTGTGAGTGCCTAAATCCCCTAACCATGAAAACTGTGGGGTCAGGAGAAACCTGCGTGTATGTGAGTGCCTAAATCCCCTAAACCTGAAAGTGTAGGGTCAGGAGAGCCTGTGTGTGAGTGCCTAAATCCCCTAACCAGAAACTGTGGGGGCAGGAGAAACCTGCGTGTGTGTGAGTGCCTAAATCCCCTAAGCCCGAAATTATGGGGGCAAGAGAAACCTGCGTGTGAGTGCCTAAATCCCCTAACCATAAACTGTGAGAGAAACCCACCTGCGTGTGTGTGAGTGCCTAAATCCCCTAACCATAAACTGTGAGAGAAACCCACCTGCGTGTGAGTGCCTAAATCCCCTAACCAGAAACTGTGAGAGAAACCCACCTGCGTGTGAGTGCCTAAATCCCCTAACCAGAAACTGTGGGGGAAACCTGCTTGTGTGTGAGTGCCTAAATCCTCTAACCTCAAAACTGTGGGGTCACATCCCTCAAAACTATGGGATCAGGAGGAGAAACCTGCCTGCGTGTGAGTGCCTAAATCCCCTAACCATGAAAACTGTGGGGTCAGGAGAAACCTGCGTGTGTGTGAGTGCCTAAATCCCCTAACCAGAAACTGTGGGGGAAACCTGCTTGTGTGTGAGTGCCTAAATCCTCTAACCATTACATTGTGTGGTCAGGAGAGCCTGTGTGTGAGTGCCTAAATCCCCTAACCTCAAAACTGTGGGGTCACATCCCTCAAAACTATGGGATCAGGAGGAGAAACCTGCCTGCGTGTGAGTGCCTAAATCCCCTAACCATAAACTGTGGGGTCAGGAGAAACCCGAGCGTGTGTGAGTGCCTAAATCCCCTAAACCTGAAAGTGTAGGGTCAGGAGAGCCTGTGTGTGAGTGCCTAAATCCCTGAGAAACCCCAAAACTGTGGGGTCACATCCCTCAAAACTATGGGATCAGGAGGAGAAACCCGCCTGCGTGTGAGTGCCTAAATCCCCTAACCAGAAACTGTGGGGTCATTGTGCTGAGGAAACCCCAAAACTGTGGGGTCAGGAGAACCTGCGTGTGAGTGCCTAAACCCCCCAACCCCAGAACTGTGGGGGCAGGAGAAACCTGAGAAATCCCTGAGAAACCCCAGAACTGTGGGAGAAACCCGCCTGCGTGTGAGTGCCTAAATCCCCTGACCCTAAAACTCTGGGTTTGGGGTCTCAGTGATCCCAAAATTCCAGGGTCAGTGTCCTGGCGATCCCAAAACTCCAGGCTGACCTGCCCTGTGTCCCTGTGTGTCCCCAGGTGTCACTCGGGGTACATGGGGACACCCTGACCTGCCCTGTGTCCCCAGGTGTCACTCGGGGTACGTGGGGACACCCTGACCTGCCCTGTGTCCCCAGGTGTCACTCGGGGTACGTGGGGACGCGCTGTGAGCACGCTGACCTGCTGGCCGTGGTGGCAGCCACCCAGAAGAAGCAGACCATCACTGCCCTGCTCGTGGTGGCCGTGGTGGCCTCGGCCCTGCTCGTCACCGTCTGCGTCCTGGTCCAGTGAGTGCCACCGGGGCTTCCTGGGGACAGCCCGGGACAGGGGACCTGTCCCCATCCCCCTGCCCTGTGTCCTTGTCCCCATCACCGTCCCCATTCCCTATCCCTGACCCTGTCCCTGTCCCCAACCCCATCTCCAACCCAGTCCCTGTCCCCATCTCCGTCCCCCACCCCCATTCCCTGTCCCACCTCTGTCCCCATTCCCCATCCCTGTCCCCATGTCCCCTGTCCCCATTCCCATTTCCAGTGTCCCCATTCCCTGTCCCCTTCCCTGTCCCCATCCCCATCTCTGTGTCCCCATGTCCCTGTCCCCATTCCCCATGTCCCTGTGTCCCCATGTCCCTGTGTCCCTATTCCCCGTCCCCATTCCCATTCCCATTCCCTGTGTCCCCATTCCCCATGTCCCTGTGTCCTGTCCTTGTCCCCATTCCCCATGTCCCTGTGTCCCCATCCCTGTCCCCATTCTGTGTCTCCATTCCCCGTCCCCATTCCCATTCCCTGTGTCCCCATCCATGTCTCTATTCCCCATGTCCCTGTGTCCTGTCCTTGTCCCCGTCCCCATTCCCTGTGTCCCCATGTCCCTGTCGCTGTCCCCATGTCTCCATGTCTGTGTCATTGTCCCCATTCCCCATGTCCCTGTCTCTGACCCCCTGTCACTGTCCCATTGCTGTCCCCGTTGCTGTCCCCAGCTGCTGTCACCTGTGGAAGCGCTGGCCTTGTCCCCATGTCCGTCCCTGTCCCCATGTCCCATTGCTGTGTCCGTTGCTGTCCCCAGCTGCTGCTACCTGCAGAAGTGCTGGCCCTGTCCCTGTCCCCATGTCTGTCCCCATGTCCCATTGCTGTCCCTATTGCTGTCCCCATTGCTGTCCCCAGCTGCTGCCGCCTGCAGAAGCGCTGGCCCTGTCCCCATGTCCCTGTCCCCATGTCCCTGTTGCTGTCCCCATGTCCCATCGCTGTCCCATCGCTGTCCCATCGCTGTCCCATTGCTGTCCCCAGCTGCTGCCGCCTGCAGAAGAGCTGGCCCTGTCCCCATGTCCCTGTCCCCATGTCCCTGTTGCTGTCCCCATGTCCCATCGCTGTCCCGTTGCTGTCCCCAGCTGCTGTCGCCTGCGGAAGCGCTGGCCCTGTCCCTGTCCCTGTCCCGGTTGGTGCCGCGAGCCCGGAGCCGGCCCCGAGAAACCGGGGGGGCTGCTCAAGGGGGGAGCGTCCTGCTGCCACAGCGAGACAGGTGAGGGACACCTGGGGACATCCACGGGACACCACAGGACGCCTGGGACACATGGGGACACATGGGGACACATGGGGGTGACAGGAGAAACCGGGGGGGCTGCTCAAGGGGGAGCGTCCTGCTGCCACAGCGAGACAGGTGAGGGACACCTGGGGACACCTGGGACAGGGAAAGGGACACCTGAGACACAGGGGACACTTGGGACAGGTGAGGGGACATCTATGGGACACCAGGGGACACGAGGGAAACCTGGGAACATCCATGGGACACGTGGGACGGGTGAGGGACACCTGGGGACACCTGGGGCAGGTGAGGGGAGACCTGGGGACACAGGGGATGGGTGAGGGACATGTGGGGACACCGGGGACACCTAGGACACCTGGGACAGGGGAGGGGACACCTGGGACACAGGGGACACCTGGGACAGGTGAGGGGAGACCTGGGGACACAGGGGATGGGTGAGGGAACACCTGGGACAGGTGAGGGATATGTGGGGACACAGAGGACACCTAGGACACCTGGGACAGGGGAGGGGACACCTGGGACACAGGGGACACTTGGGACAGGTAAGGGGACATAGGGGACAGGTGAGGGGACACCTGGGGACATCCATGGGACACCTAGGGACACCTGGGACAGGGGAGGGGACACCTGGGACAGGTGGAGGACACCAGGAACACTTAGGGTCACTTGGGACAGGGGAGGGGACACCTGGGGACATCCATGGGACACCTAGGGACACCTGGGACAGGTGGGGGACACCTGGGGACACAGGTGACACCCTGATGTGTAACCGCTGCCATTCCACCCCCACAGGTGTGTGACAGACCCGGGACCACCTGGGGACACCTGGGGACGCCCCAGGACCGTCCCCTCCCCGCCTCAGATCCTTTTTGGGGCGTTTTCCCCTTTTCCCACCGTTTCCCCGGGGTCTCCCTCGACTCTCGGGTCGTTTTCCCGGGACTTCTCAAACCCAAATATTTGGGATTTTAACCCAAACCCCCGCCAGGATGGGGATTTATTTTTCTACAGAAAAGAAAAAAAAACACCCAAGCCCGGCTCATTTTTGGGGACAAATCCCAGCTTTTTATTAATAATAAATGAATTTAAATCCCAGGAAACCTCCTCGGGCTGGAGGCACAGCCTTAACTCCCCCTTAGTAACCAACCCAGAGCTTTTCCCTCTGTTTTGGGGTTGTTTTTGGGGTTTTTTGGGTTTTTTTTAAGTCGTGGTTACTCTCATGTCTTCTGTATATGTTGCACTGAAAGTTAATATTTAATGTTTTAATTTATTTCGCCTGGTTTAAATTAATTTTGATTCCTATAAAGATGTTCTTGTCATCGCCTGGTCTTTGGGTTTGTTTTTTTTTTTCCATCCTAAAAACCTGACTTAGAGTTATTTAAGATTTAGATGTAAATTATTTAGTTATTTAGATGTAAAAACAATTTTTTTTACAGAAAATTCGTGGCTTGGGGTTTTTTTGGTGGGGGGATATTTGGGAAGGAGATGCTGAATCCCACAGCTGGGAGTGGGGGGATATTCCCAGGGGTGGCTGAGCCCCAAATTCCAAAATTTTCATCCCAAATTTTGAAGCCCAATGCCCCAATATCGAACTCAGACCCATTTTCCCATAATTTTATCCCAAATTTTGAAGAACAGTTTTAGGATCAGCCCCAAATTCCCAAATTTTCATCCCAAATTTTCAAGCCCTGATGCCCCAGTTTTGGCCCCATTCTGGGGCAGATTTGGGGCAATTCCCATCAGTTTGGGGCTGGTCCCGGAGGTTTTGGGACAATTCCTGGCAGTTTTAGGGGGATTCTCTGCAGTTTGGGGTCACTTTGGGGGTGATTCGCAGCAATTTTGGGACAATTCCCTGCAGTTTTGGGGGGGGATTCTCCGCGGTTTTGGGGCGGGTTTGGGACGATTCTCAGCAGGTTTGGGGCGATCCCCGCTAGTTTTGGGGCTGTTTGGGACAATTTCCCTCAGGTTTGGGGCGATTCGGGGCTTTTCGGTTGCCCAGCGGGTTTGGGGGTGATTCAGGGCGCTTTTGGGGCGGTTCCCGTTGATTTTGGGGCGGTTCCGGACGGATTTGGGGCGATCCCCCTCACGTTTGGGGCGGGTTTTGGGGCGATTCCCCTCAGATTTGGGGCGGTTCCCGTTGATTTTGGGGCTGTTCCCCTCAGGTTTGGGGCGGGTTTTGGGGCGATTCCCGTTGGTTTTGGGGCGGTTGCCCTCAGGTTTAGGGCGGATCGGGGCGGGTTTGGGGCGGGTCTAGCGCAGGGCCGGGCGCAGGCCGCGGTTCGGGGCGAGTTCTAAAGCGGATTTAGGGCTGGTTTAGGGCTGGTTTAGGGCTGGTTTAGGGCGGATCGGGGCGGGTTTGAGGGCAGGTTTAGGGCGGGCCCATGGTGGAGGCGGTGCAGGGCCGGGTTTAGGGCGGATCGGGGCGGGCTTAGGGCGGGTTTAAGGTTTAGAGCGGGCCCATGGCGGAGGCGGCGCAGGGCCGGGTGCAGGCCGCGGTGGAGAGCGCGGTGCAGGGGCTGGAGCGGGAGCAGATCCGCGGCATGCAGGTACCGGGCACACTCGGGGACACTCGGGGACACGGGGGGGACAGGCAGGGAGGGGTCCAGGGCACCCACACACACACACACGTGGGTGCCCGAGCAGCGCCGGGACCGGCCCCCATACACACCCTGAGACTCCCCCCCCAATTCACTGTGACCCCCGCATACACCCTCTGTGCCCCCCAAGTGCATCTTCTGTGTCCCCCAACACACCCTGTGGCCCCTAAACACACCCTGTGCCCCCCACACACCCTGTGCCTTCCACACCCTGTACCCCCCCCCAGTACATGTCCTGTACCCCTCACACATTCCCTGTGCCCCCCAACACACCCTGTGTCCTGCAAGTGCATCCCCGGTGCCCCCAAACACACCCTGTGCCCCCTAAACACCCCCTGTGCACCCCCAGTTCATCCCCTTGTGCCCTGTAAATGCACCCTGTGCCCCCCACAGTTCATCTCCTATACCCCTCACACATCCCCTGTGCCCCCCAACACACCCCCTGCCCCCTAAATACATTCTGTGGCCCCCAGTGCATCTCCTGTACCCCTCATACATTCCCTGTGTCCCCAAGACACTCTGTGCCCTCCACGCCCTGTGCCCCCTAAATGAACCCTGTACCCCCCAAGCTCATCTCCTGTGCCCCCCAACAGACCCTGTTAACCCCTTGTCCCCCGTGTCCCCAGGGTACCCCGTGTCCCCTGGTGTCCCCCGTTAACCCGTGTCCCCAGGGTGCCCTGTGTCCCGTGTCCCCAGAGTACCCCATGTCCCCTGTTGCTCCCCATTACCCCGTGTCCCCAGGGTACCCCCCGTTAACCCCTTGTCCCCCTGTGTCCCCAGGGCGCCATGTTCCGCTGCAGCGCGCGGTGCTGCGAGGACGCCGCAGCGTCCATGCAGGAGGTGCAGCGCTGCATCGAGCGCTGCCACGCGCCCCTGGCCCGCGCCCAGGCCATCGTCACCGCCGAGCTTGAGCACTTCCAGGTGAGGAGGGGGCACCAGGACCCTGGGGACAGCACCGGGACCCCTGGGACAGCACCGGGATAGCACTGAGATAGCACTGGGACCCCTGGGACAGCACTGGGAGCCCTGGGGACAGCACTGGGAGCCCTGGGATAGCACTGGGACCCCTGGGGACAGCTCTGGGAGCCCTGGGATAGCACTGCGACCCTGGGCAGGACATGAGCCCCCAATCCCTGCACCCCCAATGCATTCCCTGTGCCCCCTACACCCAGTCCATCCCCTGACCTCCCTGTCCTGTGCTGACCCCCCAGTCCCCCCAGTGACCGTGCCATCCCCAGGACTGGCTGAGCTGCTGCCCCCCCAGTCCCCTCAGTGTCCCCAGTGTCCCCAGTCCCCCCAGTGACCGTGCCATCCCCAGGACCGGCTGAGCCGCTGCTCGCTGCAGTGCTCGGACCAGGCCAAGGACGCCCTGGACTCGGGGGGCTCGGAGCCGCGCGTGCGGGGCCAGCTGGACGCCTGCCTGGCCACCTGCGGGGAGCAGCACCTGCGCCTCGTGCCCGCCATGGCCAAGAAGATGCGGGACGGGCTGGCCAGCATCCAGCAGTGACAGCGGGGACACCCCCGGGACACCCCGGGGACACCCCCGCAGCAGCACGCACTCATTAAAGGCCAAGGTGGCACCTCCCAACAACCGCGGGTGCTGCTGGGGGTGATGGGGGAGAATAGGAGGCCCTGGGGGTGATGGGGGGAACTGGCGGGGCACTGGGGGTGATGGGGGAGAACAATGGGGGCTGGGGGTGATGGGGGCGACTGGGGTGATGGGGGAGAATAGGGGGAACTGGGGGGCACTGGAGTGGGCGATAGAGGGTGATGGAGGACACTGGGGAAACTGGGGCTGATTGGGTGGGTGCTGAGGGGAGACTGCAGGTATGGGGAGGTATTGGGGGGTGATGCTTGGGAACAGTGGCACACACACACACGCACACACACACACACGTGTGACCCTGTGCACACACACTCTCACCCAGGTGTGCACACCTGCACACGCGCACACCGCGTGCCCGTTCGCGCCGCACGCCGTGGGGGCCATGCCGCCGTACCTCCCCGTGTAGCCGCGCACTCCCCTCACCGCACCCTGCTTCGCTCCATTCCCGCCCCGCTGCCTTCCCCTGGCTGCGCCGCTACTCGGGTGAGTGCGGTAGCGCCGCGGGGGCCGCCATTGGCTGCCCGGCAGGGACGGGCCGGGCGCTGCGGGCGCCATGAGCAAAGCGCACCCGCCCGAACTGAAAAAGTGCGTCCGGAGGGGCCGGGGCCGCGCCGGGGAGCGAGGGGAGCCGGGCACGGTGTGGGGGGAAGCGGGCACCGGGCACCGGAACGGCGCGGTCCGCCGCTGGCCGGTGTCCCGGCGTGCATCGCCGCTGGCCGGTGCTCCGCTGCAATGGCGGCGGGAGGGGGCGGTTCGTGAAGGGATAATGGCGGGGGCTCCTGCCCCGTCCCCACCAGCCGGTGCTCACCCGCTGCCTTCTCGTTGCAGGTTCATGGACAAGAAGCTGTCGTGTGAATTCTGGAACTGATCCCACCCCGATCCTCTGCCCGCGACCCCAGCCCGCTCTGATCCCTGTCACGGTGCCCGGGGACCCTCACGGTCATCGAGGAGTCCGTGGAGATGGGGGCGGGCAACAGAACAACACCGGCAGGGTGCTGAGGGCACTGGGAACGGGGTGCTGAGGGCACTGGGAGCACTGGTGGAGCCGTGTGTGCGCAATGAGGGGGAAGTTTGGTAAAGCACAGGAATGGGAATTCAGAGCTTTGGGTGCTTCTCAGCTCCCTCCTTCCAGGTGATCCGAGGGAACAGCATCATCACGCTGGCAGCTTTGGAACGAGTATAAAACCCCTGGAAAAACCTCAAATTCCCCAGCACCAGTTCCATTCCGTTGTCCATGACTCTGCTCCTGAGTGTACAATTATTTTGGTTTTGTTATTAAATCAGTTTTGTAATGGTTGACCTAACTCAAGCCTTTCTCGCACCAGTTTTTGGTAGCTGGGTGTTAATTCCACTCCCAACACTGGGAAAACTCAAGGAAAACTTTAATTTATTGATGTGAATGTTAAATTTGTGCTATTTTAGGTGGTTTTCTCCTTCAAAACATGGACATTGTTAAATTCTTTATTAGCTTCATACCTGAACACAGTGATGGATATTGGTGGTTCTTCCTCTTTCCCACCCATTTTGGCAGCTCCCACCACCCCATTCCCCCCAGTTTCCACCCTGAGGAAAAATTAATTGGCAGGAAAAGTTGGGGCAGAGGGATGGACAGCCAGGGAGTTGATATTCCCAGCTGGAGGGCACTTTTGGGGTCAATATGGCATTTTTCATGAATTCCCTAATCTCAGACAAGGATAAATCAAGGTCTTCGAGGAGTTTGTGTGAGAAAATGTCCCGGCTTAGTTGGGAACGCTTCACTGCTCCTGTTCCCTCCTGAGCTGGCCAAAGAGCTTCCAGGTGGCACCAGGGGAGGTCAAGATGAGATATTGGGAGGAATTTTGTCATGGAAGGAAGGCTTGTCCAGCCTAGGCTGTGGCAGAGTCATCAACCCTTGGAAGTGTCCAAACAACGCGTGGACGCGGCACTTGAGGAGATCGTTAATGGTGAACGTGGTTGGGTTGATGGTTGGACTTGAAGGTCCTAACAACTTCGAGACTCTTGATGGTTGTGAAGGTTTTGATGTTTTTGAGGGTCTTGAAGATCCTAATGGCCTTGAAAGTTTTGATCATTCTTGGAGATCTTGAAGATCTTGGTGATCCTGAAGGTCTAGAAGGTTTTGATGTTCTTGATGGTTTTGAAGGTCTTGAAACTCATCCGACCTTAAGGATCCCATGATCCTATGAAACACCTCCTAGGAGGGGTGAAGCACTGAGTTCATTAGTGTTAATTATGGCATCTTGATGGTCTTGAAGGTCTTGATGTTCTTGGAGGTCATGATGTTCTTGAAGACCTTCCAATCCTAAGGATCCCATGATCCTATGAAACACCTCCTTGGAGGGGCAAACTATAGAGTTGATTAGTGTTAATTGCAGCATCTTGAAGGTCTTGATGTTCGTGAAGATGTTGAAGGTCATGATGTTCTTGAAGACCCTCCAATCCTAAGGATCCCACGATCCTACGGAACACCTCCTAGGAGGGGCGCAGCACAGAGTTCGTTAGCGTTAATTAAGCCCCGGGGGCGTGTCAGAGCTCCGTTTTGAGCCTCTCGTGCAGGTCCTCCTGGTCGACGCTGGCGCCGTGGCCGTGCCAGCGGTGGAAGGCGAGCAGGGCGGCGTTGCGGGCGGCGATGGCGCTCATCTCCATGGCGCTGGCGGCGCGCTCCAGCCCGTTCAGGTAGTAGAGCCGCTCGTGCAGCACGATGGGGGGAAACCTCTCGGGAGCGCTGTACTGGGGATACGCCAGCCACGGCTTCACCTTCACCGAGTCGTAGGAGGAGAAGAGCAAACTGAGCTGCTCCTTGCTGAGCTCCTCGTTGGAAAACACCTTCCAGACGGCCGAGGGCAGCGGCAGCGTCTCGCCCGTGCCCGTGTCACCCACGGGGGGCTCCAGGTTCACGCTGTTGAAGAACAGTTTGGGATTGTCCGTAGTGAAAACGGCTCCAAGATGAAAATCCTGGGGGTCCTGGTAGCCAAAGAAGGAGGTGTTCAAGCGCCCGTGCACCAGGGTGGTGAAGATCTGCTGGAAGGGATTGGGGAATTCCGGGATGGGAGGGTCGAAGTTGCGGAAGGTGATGTTGGCCATCTTGCGGCCGAGCGGCGCCGCGATGACCACGATGTCGTAGGTGTCCCCTGTGAGCCCCGAGGACGTGTTGTAGGTGACCTCGTAGAGCTTCACCACATCCCCTGTGGAGAGCAGCTCGGTTATCCTGACCCTGCTGGGAGGGAATCCCAACTGTCCCTGGCATCCCAACATTTGGGTTCATCAATTTGTGCAGCTGGGTTTGGAGCCCTGTTTTCATGGAAGGTTTTGGATTGGAAGGGATCCTGAAGCCCATCCAGTTCCATGGCAGAGACACATTCCTCTATCCCAGCTTGCTCTAAGCCCACCCAGTCTGACCTTGGACACTTCTGGGGATGCAGGGACAGCCACAGCTCCTCTGGGAATCCCATGCCAGCACCCCAGGGAGGAATGTTCATTTTGAAACCCTCCATGGGGCCAAGATTGCTCTCCAGTGTCACCATCCCCTCCCCACTGAAGGGAACTCCAGCCCCACTCACCACCACGCTGGTGTCTGGTTTTTGGCTCTATGGACACGACTGTTCCCGGGATAACCTCGGCCTTGGAGGAGTAGATGAGGCCGGAGCACACGAGTTTGTTCCCCCCTTTCACAGACCAAAGGCCTGACTCCAGCCAGGCTGAAAGGAGAGCACCTGCAAGGAAATCACCTCTGTCAGAGCAGGGAAACACTGGAAAAACAAACTGCAAAACTGGGGGGATTAATGTCCCTTTGGGACACAGAGCTGGGAGCCAGAGAGCAGGAACCCAACAGCCAGGATGGGAGGCTCCTCCACACACTCACCAACAAAGCCATTGACGGTGACCCCTTGGCCATAAGCAAACCTCATGATGGGACACACCACGTGGTTGATGAATTTCTGGGAGAAGCCTGCTTTCTGCATGGCCTCGTCGATGCTCTGGTTCAGCAGCCGCGCGAAGTCGTCGCCGCCCAGGGCGTGCAGCAGGCGCTCGTTGCTGCTGAAGGCGTAGTCGTGCATCTGGTACCGGTAGATCCTGTCGGTGCCCACAGGGATTGTCCTGTCAATGAGCTCTGGCCCTGGCACCCGCGGGGAGCTCACGGGGTGGCTCTGGGGGACCGCAGGACAAGGAGGCTCAAGAGGGCAGGTTCAGGTTCCAGATTGGGGACTTTTATGAGGATGGAGCGGCTGCACCACCCCTGGAAGTGCCCAAGGACGGAGCTTGGAGCCACCAGGGACAGAGCAAGGTGTCCCATGGCATGAGGTGTCCCTAATGTCCCTTTCCCAATTTTTCCCCTTCAGGACCCCAGCCCACCTCATGAACTTGTCCAGGATGTCCTCCACCCACATGGACATGCGCAGGGGGTTGAGCCCATAGTGCCACAGCAGCTTGGGGCGGTTGATGAAGGACCAGCTGCTCTCCTCAAACACAAATTCCTCCCCGTTATAAACACCTGAGGGGCCGCCCGGGAGTGTGTTGGCTGAAAGGCCTTTGGGAAAATGACAGAAAAAGGTAATTTAGGCAAAGGCAGAGCTATTCCACCTGAGTTACAACTTCCTCAGATAACCTGGCTTCGTGCTGATAAGAATGAGTGATTGAAAATTGGAGTGCCAAAGTGTGGAAAGGGGAATTAGTCAGGGAGTGATTGGAGGTGGTTTTTGGACCTTTATGATGCCATAAGGAGGTCACATATGGACAGAGGTGAAACCATTCCCACTGGGATGTGGGTTTCCTTTTCCTGGAGTGGGGCATGGGGGAGGTGATGGGCTATTTGGGAAGGAAAGTGTCCTGTGAGTGGGGGATATTGGACAAAGGTGATTACTAGGGAAGTAAATGGGGGAATATTGGCAAAAGAACAGGAACTATTGGGGAAGGATATTGGGGACTACTGGAGGTGGATAAGGAGCTACCAAGCCTTGTTCTTTTGAGGGATGTCCCCCAGCAGAGTGGGACCCACAGCACCCAGGGGGATCATTTTCGGATCAAGGCACACTTTTGGGACTGGGAAACACCAAGGTGGGGTGTCCATGCTCACCCAGCTCCTGGACAAAATGCTTCATGTGCAGGTTGAGGGGGTGGATCACGGACCCCCCTGCCTCGTAGCTGGCCCCCTCCACGTCCAGCGTGTCCAGCCGGCCGCCCAGCGCTGCCTTCTCCAGCACGTGCAGCTGCACGCTGCGGCCGAACTTCTGCCGCAGGAAATACGCGGCGGCCGAGCCGCCGATCCCGCCGCCCACCACGGCTGCGAGAAGGGGGCACGGTCACCTTCACAGCCCCATGAACCCCCCCCTCACACACCCCCCTCACAGGCCCCTCATGGGCTCCCCACCCCAATCCCCTCACAGGAACCCCTCACAGACCCCTCAAGGACCCACCACCCTTATTCCATCAAGGGAGCCCCCTTACAGATCCCTCACGGACCCCTGCATGACAGATCCCCTCTGGGGAATTCTCTCACACACCCGTCATGGCCTCGCCACCCCAATCCCCTCGAAGGAGCCCCCTCCATATCCCCTGGCCCTTGATGGTCCCCTCACAGGCTCCCCTTGACCTTCAAGGACCTTGAGGGGTCCCCCATTGCACCTTCCTCACAGATCCCCTCAAAGGATCCTCTGCTCACCTTTCCCTGACCCCCACAGATCCCTCACTGTTCCCCCCACTTTAGATCCCTCATGGGACACCCCCCATACTCCCTGACCCACATAGGTCCCCTCAGGGGCCTCCCATGACAGATCCCTTCAATGTCCCTCAAGGAATTCTCCCTTATCCTCACGGATCCCCTGAAAGGATCCCAGGGGCACCCCCTGCTCCTCCCAGATCCCCTCATCCCTTCAAGGGACACCCCTTCACCGCGCCTGTGACAGATCTGACAGATCTCCTTAAGAGATCTCCCCTGAGCTTTCCCCTCACAGATCCCTGCCCCAGTTCCCCGTCCCTGACAGCCGCCCTCCGTCACACAACCGCCTCCCCTGATCCCGCGGCCATGGCCCGCTCTATCCCCGTTCGCACCGATCTTGGAGGGCCCATGGCGGAGGCTGAGGGCGGGTGGGCAGAGCGCGGCGAGCAGCAGCAGCGGCAAGACACTGCCGAGGCCCGGCATGGCGGCGGGGAAGGGCAGAGGGCGATGGGCGGACCGGGAGCGGGTTCGATTCCAGGGGGCGCACGGACCTTTTGTGTCCCTCTGAATTGTTATCCAGAATTACGAAATGCGTCCTTTTATCCTGAATTCCAAAGTCCTTTCTTTTACTTCATCTACTTTTAATTAATTCAGTTTAAGTCCATTGCTTTAATTTTCCCGCTCCCCCGGCCCCTCCGGCCGCCCGCCGCCGCCATCTTGCGAGGAGCCGGCGTCCCTCGGGCTGCCCAGGGCTCACGCGGCAGCACCGGCGGACGGCAACAGCCAAAGAGGGCGGCGCCGCCGCCATGGAGGATGAAATGCCCAAGACCCTGCGCACATGTGAACATTTCACACACACACGTGTGCACATGTGGACACACATGTACAAAGGCAGACTCACACACAACATGCGCGCACGCGCGCCGCACGCCGTGGGGGCCATGCCGCCGTACCTCCCCGTGTAGCCGCGCACTCCCCTCACCGCCCCCTGCTTCCCCCCCTTTGCGCCCCGCTGCCTTCCCCTGGCTGCGCCGCTACTCGGGTGAGTGCGGTAGCGCCCCGAGCCCCGCCATTGGCTGGCGCGGAGAGACGCACGGCGCGGTGACGTCAGAGCGCGGCAGCGCGGCAGAGACGGGCCGGGGGCTGCGGGCGCCATGAGCAAAGCGCACCCGCCCGAGCTGAAAAAGTGCGTCCGGAGGGGCCGGGGCTGCACCGGGGGGCGAGGGGAGCCGGGCACGGTGTGGGGGAAGCGGGCACCGGAACGGCGCGTTCCGCCGCTGGCCGGTGCTCCGCTGCAATGGCGGCGGGAGGGGGCGGTTCGTGAGGGGATAATGGCGGGGGGCTCCTGCCCCGTCCCCACCAGCCGGTGCTCACCCGCTGCCTTCTCGTTGCAGGTTCATGGACAAGAAGCTGTCGTGTGAGTTCTGGAACTGATCCCACCCCGATCCTCTGCCCGCGACCCCAGCCCGCTCCCCTCACGGTGCCCGGGGATCCCCGCCCGCCCCCCAGCAGGGCCCGGTTTTGGGGACCCCCGCGCACCCCTCACAGAGCCCAGGGAGGGGGTCCCGGCTGCTGGGGCTGGCACTCGGGTCTGCCCCCTGCAACATCCCTGATGGATTTCAAACCTTGCAGCTCATTAATTAAAATTCTAATTCGCTCATTAAGCCGTAATTCATTAACTTAACTATAAAATGAGTTGAAAATTCATTCTTTTCCCCTTATCTCATTATGGGTTGTGCTCAGTCCTTCCTTCCCATTCACCCCCTGCGGGTCCCGCTCATTCCAAGCTGCAGATTTGGGGGCAAACAGTCCCGTTTTGGGAACTCTCCCATTTTGGGAACCGTCCCCCTTTAACCCCTGCGTTCCCGCAGTGAAGCTGAACGGCGGCCGGCACGTGCAGGGCATCCTGCGGGGCTTCGACCCCTTCATGAACCTGGTGATCGACGAGTGTGTGGAGATGGCGGCGGGCGGGCAGCAGAACAACATCGGCATGGTGGTGAGGGCACTGGGAGCACTGGGAGCGGGGTGCTGAGGACACTGGGAGCACTGGGAGTACTGGGATTGGGGTGCTGAGGGCACTGGGAGTACTGGGAATACTGGGATTGGGGTGCTGAGGGCACTGGGAGCACTGGGAGTACTGGGATTGGGGTGCTGAGGACACTGGGAGTACTGGGATTGGGGTGCTGAGGACACTGGGAGCACTGGGATGGGGGTGCTGAGAGCACTAGGAGCACTGGGAGTACTGGGATTGGGGTGCTGAGGGCACTGGGAGTAGTGGGAATACTGGGATTGGGGTGCTGAGAGCACTGGGAGCACTGGGAGTGGGGTGCTGAGGACACTGGGAGCGGGGTGCTGAGGGCACTGGGAGCACTGGGATGGGGGTGCTGAGGGCACTGGGAGTACTGGGAATACTGGGATTGGGGTGCTGAGAGCACTGGGAGTACTGGGATTGGGGTGCTGAGGGCACTGGGAGTACTGGGAATACTGGGATTGGGGTGCTGAGAGCACTGGGAGCACTGGGAGTGGGGTGCTGAGGACACTGGGAGCGGGGTGCTGAGGGCACTGGGAGCACTGGGATGGGGGTGCTGAGGGCACTGGGAGTACTGGGAGTACTGGGATTGGGGTGCTGAGGGCACTGGGAGCACTGGGATGGGGGTGCTGAGAGCACTGGGAGTACTGGGATTGGGGTGCTGAGGACACTGGGAGTACTGGGATGGGGGTGCTGAAGGCACTGGGAGCACTGGGATTGGGGTGCTGAGGACACTGGGAGTGGGGTGCTGAAGGCACTGGGAGCACTGGGATTGGGGTGCTGAAGGCACTGAGAGTACTGGGTGTACTGGGATGGGGGTGCTGAGTGCACTGGGAGTACTGGGATTGGGGTGCTGAGGACACTGGGAGTACTGGGTGTACTGGGAGTGGGGTGCTAAAGGCACTGGGAGCACTGGTGGAGCTGTGTGTGGAATGAGCAGGAGGTTTGGTGAGGAACAGGAATGGGAGATCCATCTGGTTTCATCCTTGTGGGGGAATTGCAGGCAAATTTTCAGGGATTTTTGGGGAAACAAACTGAAACAAGCTGTTACTTTCAATCAGAGGTAACAGCTCTCACCTTCCCCGTTGCAGGTGATCCGAGGGAACAGCATCATCATGCTGGAAGCTTTGGAACGAGTATAAACCCCTGGAAAACCCCAAATCCCCACCCACCGCTTCCATTCCCTCGTCCACAATGCCGCCCAGGAGTGAACAATTATTTTGGTTTTGTTATTAAATCAGTTTTGTAATGGTTGACCTAACTCAAGCCTTTCTCATATCAATTTTTGGCAGCTGGGTGTTAATTCTGCTCCCAACCCTGGGAAAACTCATGGAAAACCTTTTCATTTATGGGAGTAGGTATTAAATTTGTGCTATTTTTGGTGGTTTTCTCTTTCAAAACATGGACACTTAACAATTCTTTATTAACTCCTTCATACCTGAACACAGTGATGGATATTGGTGTTTTTTCCTCTTTCCCACCCACTTTGGCAGCTCCCAGCAGCTCATCTTCTCCCTGAGGAATTTTTCTTTGGCAGGAAAAATTGTCCCGGCTTACTTGGGAAGGCTTCACTGCTCCTGTTCCCTCCTGAGCTGGCCACACAGCCTCCAGGTGGCACTGGGGGACATCAAGATGAGATACTGGGAGGAATTTTGTCATGGAAGGAAGAGTTGTCCAGCCTAGGCTGTGGCAGAGTCAGAATCCCTGAAAGTTTCCAAAACACATGGACGTGGCACTTGAGAAAACCATTAGCGGTGAACACAGTTGGGTTGATGGTTGGACTTGAGGGTCTTGAGGATCTAGAAGGTCTTGAAGGTTTTGATGATCCTGAAGGTCTTGATCTTCTTGAAACTCATCCAACCTTAAGGATCCCCTGATCCTATGAAACTCCTCCTTGGAGGAGCAAAGTATGGAGTTCATTAGAGTTTATTACAGCATCTTGAAGGTCTTGACGTTTTTGAAGATCTTGATGGTCTTGAAGATCTTCCAGTCTTAAGGATCCCACGATCCTATGAAACACCTCCTTGGAGGGGCAAAGTTCATTAGAGTTAATTATGGCATCTTGAGGGTCATTGTGATCTAAGACCCTCCAATCCTAAGGATCCCACGATCCTACGGAACACCTCCTAGGAGGGGCGCAGCACAGAGTTCGTTAGCGTTAATTAAGCCCCGGGGGCGTGTCAGAGCTCCGTTTTGAGCCTCTCGTGCAGGTCCTCCTGGTCGACGCTGGCGCCGTGGCCGTGCCAGCGGTGGAAGGCGAGCAGGGCGGCGTTGCGGGCGGCGATGGCGCTCATCTCCATGGCGCTGGCGGCGCGCTCCAGCCCGTTCAGGTAGTAGAGCCGCTCGTGCAGCACGATGGGGGGAAACCTCTCGGGAGCGCTGTACTGGGGATACGCCAGCCACGGCTTCACCTTCACCGAGTCGTAGGAGGAGAAGAGCAAACTGAGCTGCTCCTTGCTGAGCTCCTCGTTGGAAAACACCTTCCAGACGGCCGAGGGCAGCGGCAGCGTCTCGCCCGTGCCCGTGTCACCCACGGGGGACACCACACCCAGGCTGTTGATGAACAGTTTGGGGTTGTCCGTGGTGAAAATGGCCCCAAAGGGAAAGGCCTGGGGGTCCTGGTAGCCAAAGAAGGAGGTGTTCAAGCGCCCGTGCACCAGGGTGGTGACGGTCTGGTGGTAGGGATTGGGGAATTCCGGGATGGGAGGGTCGAAGTTGCGGAAGGTGATGTTGGCCATCTTGCGGCCGAGCGGCGCCGCGATGACCACGATGTCGTAGGTGTCCCCTGTGAGCCCCGAGGACGTGTTGTAGGTGACCTCGTAGAGCTTCACCACATCCCCTGTGGAGAGCAGCTCGGTTATCCTGACCCTGCTGGGAGGAATCCCAACTGTCCCTGGCATCCCAACATTTGGGTTCATCAATTTGTGCAGCTGGGTTTGGAGCCCTGTTTTCATGGAATGGGTTGGACTGGAAGGGATCCTAAAGCCCATCCAGTTCCATGGCAGGGACACATTCCACTGTACCAGGCTGCTCCAAGCTCCATCCAATCTGGCCTTGGACACTTCCAGGCAACAGCTCTGGGAATCCCATCCCAGCCCCTCCCCAGCCTCCCAGGCAGGAATTTTCACTTAGACACTCAGAAGGCGCCGAGTTCTCCAGTGTCACCATCCCCTCCCTCCTGAAGGGAACTCCAGCCCCACTCACCACCACGCTGGTGTCTGGTTTTTGGCTCTATGGACACGACTGTTCCCGGGATAACCTCGGCCTTGGAGGAGTAGATGAGGCCGGAGCACACGAGTTTGTTCCCCCCTTTCACAGACCAAAGGCCCGACTGCACCCCGGCCAGGGACACAGCACCTGCAAGGAAACCGCCTCTGTCAGCAGGGAAACACTGGAAAAACAAACTGCAAAACTGGGGGCATTAAATGTCCCTTTGGGACACAGAGCTGGGAGCCCAGGGAGCAGGAACCCAACATCCAGGATGGGTGGTGTAGCTTTTGGCACTCCTCACATGGGGCACCAATTGTTGGTGGACCCAGATGATTTTCCCCATTGCTGCTGGACTTGAACAACTGACAGCCAAGATAGTGGCTAGCATCAGCCTTTTATTATACTTCAATAAAACTTCCAAACCTTTCCCCATTGACAGTGGGCTGAAATGACTGATGCTGAAGATGTGGCCAGCACCAGCCCTTTATTATCCTTTACAGTAAACTTCCATTTTTTTTCTGTAAATGGGCAGCACCACGCAACACTGACTCCTCTCTTCCCCTTCTCTCTTCCTCCTTCCTCTTCCTCACCGCTGCCCAACCCACTCTTTTATACCACACATCCTCACTGGGCAGGCTGGTGACCTGTCCAGGGCAAGGCTGCTTCCATTCTTTGGTAATTAGTACAGCTGCCAGCTCATCAAGGACAAGGCTGCCCACAGAACCATCTCTGTTCTCTTCCAATCCATTCTCCACACCCAGGATGGGAGGCTCCCTCAAACACTCACCTACAAAGCCAGGGATGGCGACCCCTTGGCCGTAATTCACCCTCATGGCAGGACACACCACATGGTTGATGAATTTCTGGGAGAAGCCTGCTTTCTGCATGGCCTCGTCGATGCTCTGGTTCAGCAGCCGCGCGAAGTCGTCGCCGCCCAGGGCGTGCAGCAGGCGCTCGTTGCTGCTGAAGGCGTAGTCGTGCATCTGGTACCGGTAGATCCTGTCGGTGCCCACAGGGATTGTCCTGTCAGTGAGCTCTGGCCCTGGCACCCGCGGGGAGCTCACGGGGTGGCTCTGGGGGACCGCAGGACAAGGAGGCTCAAGAGGGCAGGTTCAGGTTCCAGATTGGGGACTTTTATGAGGATGGAGCGGCTGCACCACCCCTGGAAGTGCCCAAGGACGGAGCTTGGAGCCACCAGGGACAGAGCAAGGTGTCCCATGGCATGAGGTGTCCCTAATGTCCCTTTCCCAATTTTTCCCCTTCAGGACCCCAGCCCACCTCATGAACTTGTCCAGGATGTCCTCCACCCACATGGACATGCGCAGGGGGTTGAGCCCATAGTGCCACAGCAGCTTGAGGAGGTTGATGAAGGACCAGCTGCTCTCCTCAAACACAAATTCCTCCCCATTGTAAATGCCTGCAAGGCTGCCCTGGGGTGAGGCGACCGAGAGGCCTTTGGGAAAAGGACAGAAAAAGGTAATTCTGGGAAAGGCAGAGCTATTCTACCTCACTTATAACTGCCTAGAGATAAGCTGGCTACATGCTGATATGGGTGAGTGACTGGAGTGCCAAAGTGTGGAAAGGGGAATTAGCCCTTGATCACAGGCCAGGGAGTGATTGGAGGTGATTTTGGGGCCTTTATGATGCCATAAGTGGGTCACCTGTAGACAGGGGTGAAACCATTCCCACTGGGATGTGTGTTTCCTTTGCCTGGAGTGGGGCTGGGGTACCACAAGGGGCATGGGGGAAATCATGGTGGGCTATTTGGGAAGGAAAGTGTCCTGTGAGTGAGAGATGTTGGACAAAGGTGATTAATAGGGAAGTATATGGGGGGATATTGGCAAAAGAACAGGAACTATTGGGGAAGGATATGGGGGACTACTGGGGGTGGATAAGGGGCTTCCAAGGGGATGTCCCCCAGCAGAGTGGGACCCAGAGCACCCAGGGGGATCATTTTCGGATCAAGGCACAATTTTGGGACTGGGAAACACCAAGGTGGGGTGTCCATGCTCACCCAGCTCCTGGACAAAATGCTTCATGTGCAGGTTGAGGGGGTGGATCACGGACCCCCCTGCCTCGTAGCTGGCCCCCTCCACGTCCAGCGTGTCCAGCCGGCCGCCCAGCGCTGCCTTCTCCAGCACGTGCAGCTGCACGCTGCGGCCGAACTTCTGCCGCAGGAAATACGCGGCGGCCGAGCCGCCGATCCCGCCGCCCACCACGGCTGCGAGAAGGGGGCACGGTCACCTTCACAGCCCCATGAACCCCCCCCTCACACACCCCCCTCACAGGCCCCTGCATGAGAGATCCCCTCAAGGGAGCCCCTTCACAGATCCCTCATGGCCTCCTCACCCCAATCCCCTCAAAGGAACCCATCTCATATCCCCTGCCCCTCAAAGATCCCCTCACAGGCCCCCGCTGACCTTCATGGGGTCCCCCCTTGCACCTTCCTCGCAGCCCCCTCCCAACCTCCCTGACCCGACACAGATCCCTCATGGATTCCCCCACTTCAGATCCCTCACGGAACATGTCC
Organism: Ammospiza caudacuta; assembly: GCF_027887145.1. Taxonomy (NCBI): domain Eukaryota; kingdom Metazoa; phylum Chordata; class Aves; order Passeriformes; family Passerellidae; genus Ammospiza; species Ammospiza caudacuta. Next base: position 6,708,519 of record NC_080618.1, read on the forward strand.
CCCATACTCCCTGACCCACATAGGTGCCCTCATGTCCTCTCATTACAGATCCTCTCAAAGTCCCATAAAGTCTCACTCCTTCCTCACAGATCCCCTCAAAGGGTCCCACTGGTACCCTGCGCCCTCACAGATCCCCTCACAGTTTTCCCCTCCAAATGCCTTCAAGGGATCCCCCTCACAGCGCCTCTGACAGATCCCCTTAAGAGCTCCCCCTGAGCTTTCCCCTCACAGATCCCTCCCAAATTTCCGGTCCCTCACACAACCGCCTCCCCTCAGCCCGCTGTGTCCCCGTTCGCACCGATCTTGGAGGGCCCATGGCGGAGGCTGAGGGCGAGCGGGCAGAGAGCGCCTAGCAGGAGCGTCAGGAGGCGGCCGAGGCCCGGCATGGCGGCGGGGAAGGGCAGAGGGCGATGGGCGGGCCGGGAGCGCAGCTCTGGCCGGCTGCGGACAGCGGGATCATCAAGGACACGGAGAGTCCCCGCTTCTCAACCGCGCCGCTGGTGTAGTGGTATCATGCAAGATTCCCATTCTTGCGACCCGGGTTCGATTCCCGGGCGGCGCACAGATCTTTTACGTTTCATTTACTTATTTTAATCTGAATTTCAAAGTACAGTCTTTTACTGCCTTTACTTTTAATTATGTTCATTTAACTCCTTTATTTTCATTTTCCCGCCCTTGCAGAAGGTGCCCCTTTCTCGGTGCCCACATGTACCTTTTCGCTCTGCTTTTAATCCCTTTTTTAAAATCTCTTTGCTTTTAATTATTTTATTTTAATGCCTTGGTTTTAAATTATTTTCGTTTAAACCCTTTTCTTTTAAACTCATTTATTTCACCTACTTTATTCTAACTCGCTTATTTTTATTCTCTCCTGCCCCTGGCCTCTGTTGCTGGTCCCTACATGAACTTTTTCACACTGCTTTTAATCCCTTTTCCTTTGATTTTTTAATTTTTAAATCCTCATGTTTAGTTCCTCTAATTATTAAATGTTTATAATTTATTTTAATTACTTTATTTTAGTAATCTTTCTTTTAGTCCCTGTATTTTATAAACTTTATTTCCCCACCTCATTGCCTCATTCCCGATGCCCACCTGTCCCTTTTCACCACGACTTTACTTTCAATTCTTTCATATTTAATCCTGTAATTTTAAACTCCTCCATTTTAGACACTTCTATTTTAACGCCTTTATCTCCTTTACTTTTAATACCCTTATTTCCCAGCCCTGCTGGCCCTATTCTTGGTGCCCGCATGTCCCTTACGCGCATACCCCTTTCCAACGCGGTTTTAACTCCTTTTATTTATTTTCTTTTTACTTTTTAAATTTTAAATTTCTTTCTTTCAACACCTTTATTTTCCCACCTTTATTGCCATTTCTCTGGTCTGATGCCCCCGTTCCCTGTGTCCGCTAGCACCTTATCACCCCGCTTTTAAGCGCTTTCAACGCTTTTATTTTTAAGCCCTTTATTTTAAATCCCTTCATTTCTCACCCTTTTATTTTCAACGCCTTTTAAATCCCTTCATTTCTCACCCCTTTTACTTTTAACGCCTTTATTTTAAATCACTTTTCACCACTTTTCTCGCCTTACCCTCACGGCCGCGCATGCGCGGAGCTGCCGCGCGTCCCCGCGCCGTTCCCGCGCTCTCCCCGCGCACGCGCGTTCCCGCCCCCGCCCCCCCCGGCCCCTCAGCCCGCCCGCCCGCCGCCATCTTGCGAGGAGCCGCCGCGGGACCGTCCGCCGGCAGGGCCGGCGCCGCTCGGGCTGCCCGGGCTGCCCAGGGCTCACGGGGCCGCCCCGGCGGGCGGGAAGAGCCGGGGCGGGCGGCGGCGGCGCCATGGAGGATGAAATGCCCAAGACCCTGTGAGTGGGGAGGGGGCGAGACCGCCTATTGTTCCCGGCTCCGCGGGGAGGGGCGGCCCGGGGTCGCCTCACGATCGGGGCCCCTCAGGGCTCCGCCGCGGAGCCTCGGCCGCCCGCAGTGCTGCGGGGCTGAGGGGCGGCCGGCCCCCTCCGGCAGCGACGGAGCCCGGCTCCCGCGGTATTGCTGCCCTTTCCCCGGTGCCAGTGCTGGGCACCGCCGGCCTGCCCTCCGCTCCGGGCGTTCCCCTGGGCCTCCAGCTCACACCTGGAGGGCCAGGGCTGTGTGGAAGCTGTGTGTCCCTTCCCCTGTACGTCCCAACTCACATGTGGAGAGAAAAGGGGTCTGCAAGGTGTGTGCCCCTTGCCAGTCCATGCCAGCTCACACCCGGAGGGAAAAGCGGCCAGGAAGGTGTGTCCCTCCTTCTCCTGGATAGAAAGGGGGTCTGGAATATGTGGGCCGCTCTCCGCAGTCCGTGCCAGGTCACACCCGGAGGGAAGGCAGTGTGGAAGGTGCCCCCTCCCTGGTACATCTGCGCACATCTGGAGGGAAGGGGCTCTAAGGTGTGTGTGCCCCCCTCCCTTGTCTATCCCAGCCCCTGGCAGGGCATTGAACTGGGATGATCTGAGTCCCTTCCATCCTAAACCATTCCTGGTGAGGATCCTGTCACTCTGTGTGATTCATGAAGGGTTTTGTGAGTGACTGGCTGGATTTTGGCCTTGGCACACAGCTGCAGCCCCCTGGCCTGCTCAGCAGCTCCCTAGGAATGACCAGGCAGTGCCCATGAATCCAGGGCTTGTCCCAGTGTTCAAAGCACTCTCTGAACCTGTTGCTTCCCACAGAGTGAATTAGGAGTTAAGAAGCCACGCCAGGGGAGGTTTAGGTTGGATTTTAGCAAAAGGTGCTGCAGAACCTGACTGCTGTGCTCACCTGGGCTGTTCCCCTCCTTCTCTCAGGCAGGTGTTACTGGAGTAGCTTTCCCCTGTTTGGATCAGGGGAATCAGGCCCCACTGTTGCCATCCCACCCCCAGAAGCCTTGTTCAGCAGTGTGGCAGGGAGGGAAGGAGGGAATCATTCCAAGCTGAGGGATTGTTGTGCCCTGGGACTGCTGAGTGCCCACAGGACAGCAGGACCCCGACGTGCCTCACCCCAGCTGTCCTGAGCACTCCCTGCTTTCCAATCCCGCTGTTTTCCCACATTTTGGGAGCTATTCCTGCCTCTGCACACACAGTGTTGGTGTGTTTGTCTGGGAAGGTGTTTTCCCCATCCCAAGGCTCGGATGTGTGGTGCCAAGGAATGCAGGTCCCTGTCCTGGAGCATGTGCAGCTGCTGGCACACACAGAACATCACAAAAGAGCTGCAGGATCACCGAGTGCTGCCTTGAAACAGCCCAGGGCTCAGCAAATCCAGGCTGGGATTTCTGTCACTCCCTCCCTGAGGCTCTCTGGGGTCATACAGGGAATTGTCACCAGCTGGTGCCATAGGTGGGGTTGGGAAGGAGCAGAAAGTGCAGCTCAGGTTGGGTGTTCAGCCTCTCGGAGCCCCCTCTCAGCTGGACTTGCTGGGGGGAGAATGCCCTGCTGTTAATTTAATTGCCTTAATGAGGTGCTCCGATCCCTCCTTGTTTTACCATTCTGAGGAAACAAAGCCTGTAAAGGGTTTTTAAAACCCAATCCTGCCTCCTGCCTAAAAGTTGCTTTAATAATTAGCACAGAGCTCCTGGATGAGCCATTCCTGACAGAACTGTGTCTCCTTCCCCCATAACCAAAGCCTGGAGCACAAACGGATCCTGGATGTGCTGCTGGCTGTTTTCTGCCCCTCTGGGGGCACTGCAGGTGCACCAGGGTGGTTCCAGGGCTGCCCTTTGGCCACGATTCCTGGGCTGAGGTTTTTCCCACAGAACATTCCTGTGCAGGAACTGTGGCTGCACCTCGAGGGCTGAGGTTTCTCACTGGGCTTTTTATAAAAATCCCACGATTTGGGCACAACAACACCAACAAAACAACAAAACAGCCACCCCTGGGCCTTGGTGGGTGAGGGAGCCACAGCCCCAGGTGGGAGTGGGGGTTTGAGCTGTGGTTGTGCTGCAGAGGCTGAGCCCTGCACTCCAGCACGTTCCAGGCACATCTGGGGCTTCCAAAACCTCAGGGCTTTGGGGAGAACCATCCAAATGTTGTGGGAAATGTGGAAAAACAGCAGCCTGAGCTGCTGGGGCAGGGATGGGGGGGTAGGGATAGGGGAGCTGGAACTTCTGTACTGGGAAATCATAATAGAAATATGGGAACTGGAGTTCCTGTACTGGGAGATCAATAGGTGTAAGAGTATGAGAGCTGGAATTTCTGTTCTGGGAAATTGTAGTAGTAATATGGGAATTGGAATTCTGTACTGGGAATTCAGTGTAGGGATATGGGAACTGGAGTTTCTGTACTGGGAATTCAGTACAGGGATATGGGAACTGGAGTTTCTGTACTGGGAATTCAGTGTAGGGATATGGGAACTGGAGTTTCTGTACTGGGAATTCAGTGTAGGGATATGGGAACTGGAGTTTCTGTACTGGGAATTCAGTACAGGGATATGGGAACTGGAGTTTCTATACTGGGAATTCAGTGTAGGGATATGGGAACTGGAGTTTCTGTACTGGGAATTCAGTACAGGGATATGGGAACTGGAGTTTCTGTACTGGGAATTCAGTACAGGGATATGGGAACTGGAGTTTCTGTACTGGGAAATGAATCAGTGTAGGGATATGGGAACTGGACTCTGACCTGGGAAATCAGTTTGGAAGGTCAACTTCATGGAGCCATGGAATCCTGGATTGGTTTGGGTGGGAAGGGACATGAACCTGCCCAGTGCCACCCCCTGCCATGGGCAGGGTCACCTCCCACTGTCCCAGGGTGCTCCGAGCCCTGTCCAGCCTGGCCTTGGACATTCCCAGGGATTCTCCTCTGGGAGTTCCATCCCAGTGTCCACCTCACCCAGCCCTCAGCAGTGGGAGGCCATTCCCCCTTTTCCCATCACTCCATCCCTGCTCCCAAGCCCCTCTCCAGGCTCCAGCATGTCCCACATCCCTGTCCCTCTCTGTGTTTGTCCCTCAGGTACGTGGGGAACCTCTCCAGGGACGTGACCGAGGCTCTGATCCTGCAGCTCTTCAGCCAGATCGGGCCCTGCAAGAACTGCAAGATGATCATGGATGTAAGAGCCCCAATCCTCTGATCCCCCTGCTCCCCTCAGGGTGCTGCCTCCAGGCTGTGCCTGTGCTCAGGGAACAGCACCTGGAATAAACCTGGGCATGGTTTGGCTTCGTTTCTGGATGTACCTGGTGGGGAATTTAGGGATGGGTGGGCATGGAGAGGGACAGTGAATCCCCTCATTAAATCAGGAGGGGATTGCAAATGAGGTTTGAAAAGGTCTTTGCCATAATTTTCCCTTTCTAAAGCAGAATTGAAAGCTCTGAGAGCGTTGTTAGTCCCTGTAGGGTCAGAAAACGTGTCCAGGTGGAGCTGTTGAGGTGTCAGCAGTCAGAGGCTGAGCAGAGCAACCAGAGCCTGGCTTTGTGTCCCTAATCCTGGGGTTTTGTCCCTAATCCTGGGTCAGTGTCCCTAATCCTGGGTTTGTGCCCCTAATACTGGATTAGTGTCTCTTGTTCTGGGTTTGAGTCCCTAATCTTGGGTCAGTGTCCCTAATCCCAGGTGTGAGTCCCTGATGCCTGGTTTGTCTCTCCAGTCCTGGCTCAGTGTCCCTAATCTCAGGTTAATGTCCCCAATCCCAGCTCAGTGCCCCCAATCCCAGCTCAGTGTCCCCAATCCCAGCTCAGTGCCCCCAATCCCAGCTCAGTGTCCCCAATCCCAGCTCAGTGCCCCAATCCCAGCTCAGAGTCCCCAATCCCAGCTCAGGTCCCCCAATCCCAGCTCAGTGTCCCCAGTCCCAGCTCAGGTCCCCAATCCCATCTCAGTGTCCCCAGTCCCAGCTCAGGTCCCCAATCCCAGCTCAGTGTCCCCAGTCCCAGCTCAGGTCCCCAATCCCATCTCAGTGCCCCCAATCCCAGCTCAAGTCCCCAACCCCAGCCCAGGTCCCCAATGCCAGCCCCTGTCCTGTCTCAGACAGCTGGCAATGATCCCTACTGCTTCGTGGAGTTCTACGAGCACCGGCACGCGGCCGCAGCGCTGGCTGCCATGAACGGCAGGAAGATAATGGGTAAGGTAAGCTGCCCTGCTCCTGGTGAGTGTGTGCCAGGGGCAATCCTGCTGGGAGAGGCTGTGCCAGGGGCTGGGGGCACCCAGGGGCAGATCCTGCTGGGAGAGGAGGGCTCCTGCTGCAAATGGGGGATTCTGCCTTTGGGGCAGAGATCTCAGTGGGACAGGGCTCAGAACAGGAGTTCAGGGTGTTGGGAGCAGTTCAGAGAGTTGGAAGAAATTCAGGATTTTGGGAGGAGTTCAGAGCCTTGGGAGGAGAAATTCTGGGTATAGGAGGAGTTCAGAGCATTGGGAGAAGGAGTTCAGGGTGTTGGAGGAGTTCAGAGCATTGGGAGAAGGAATTCAGGGTGTTGGAGGAGTTCAGGATTTTGGAAGGAGTTCAGGGTGTTGGAGGAGTTCAGAGCATTGGGAGAAGGAGTTCAGGGTGTTGGAGGAGTTCAGGATTTTGGAAGCAGTTCAGGGTGTTGGAGGAGTTCAGGATTTTGGAAGGAGTTCAGGGTGTTGGAGGAGTTCAGGGTGTTGGAGGAGTTCAGGATTTTGGAAGCAGTTCAGGGTGTTGGGAGGGGAAGTTCAGGTTGTTGGGAGGAGGAGCTCAGAGCATTGGGAGGAAGGTGGAGCTGGGGATGTGCAGCTGGGAGCACAATCACACAATTCCATGGCTGGGCTGTAAGGCCCCTCTGGAGATGATCTCCTGCCAAAGCTCATTCAGAGCAGTGCAAGGGCAGAGCCCAGCAGGGTTTTGATGTGTGCTGAGAAGGAGCTCCCACAGCCTGCTCCAGCCCTCCAAGGAAAGTTTTCCTTCATCTTTTCCCTCATATTTTCCTTCTTTTCCTCATATTCAGGTGGAGCTTCCCATCTTTCAGTCCCTGCCCTGTCACCGGGCACACTGATCAGAGTCTGTCCCCATCCTGTTCACAATCACCCTTGGGACATTTGAAGCCATTCCCTGTGTCCTGTCCCTCCATCCCCTGTCCCCAGTCCCTCTGCAGCTCTCCTGGATCCCCTTCAGGCCCTGGAATGTTCTGGAAGCTCTCCCTGGAGCTTTCCTTTCTCCAAGTGAACCCTCCCAGAGCAGTTAATCTAGCCTTGTTAATTTAAGAACAAACCCCCTCCCCAGAAAAATATCTTAAACTCGAGTTTGCCCCCCAGCCTTGCCCTGTAGGGTCAGATTTGAGCGCTGGAGGTGTCTGAGCTTTTTGGGATTTGCCAAACCTGATGTGTGGTTGCCATTTGCAGGAGGTCAAAGTGAACTGGGCCACCACCCCCAGCAGCCAGAAGAAAGACACCAGCAGTAAGTGTCACCTGAGCCAGGTGTGAGACAGAAACGCAGCACACAGAGCTCTGTGGGGATGGTTTGCGTTGGAATCCTAATTGTTGATTGTGTTTGTGTTAATTAAACTTCAGGGCAAATCTGATCTTTGCCATCACACAGCGTTCACAAGGTAATTGTAATTTCTTAAACATCAAATTGTGGATCTCCAGGGTGTTCCTGAAGCTGAGTTTGGGATTTTTTGTTTGTTTTCCATTGAACTTTTGTGGAAAAATTCCTTTAAATTCTCTTCCATTTCCCTGTAGCGTCAGGAAGGGATTTGGTGCTAATCTGTGGGCAGTTGGGAATTAAAACCCAAAATGTCTCATTCTGGAGTTCTGAGGCACATTGAGCATCTCCCTCAAGGAGCATCCAGAAGGTTCCATCACTCCCAGCAGTTTCTGTCGGGAAATTATTGGAATTTCAGGCTGGTGTGGCTAAACCCCACCAGTGCCTGATTTTTAATAATGAATTTTTAATGACAGCTGAGTTTTAATAAAGAGTTTTTTTAAGAAGAGTGTTTTTCCCTCTGTTCTGCTCAGAGGGCGTCTTCAACCGCTGAACCTCCTTTCTGTTTTCCCCCAAAGACCATTTCCACGTCTTTGTGGGGGACCTGAGCCCTGAGATCACCACTGAGGACATCAAAGCAGCCTTTGCTCCCTTCGGAAGAATCTCGTGAGTGTTTTTGTGGGGCAGCTCAGGTTGGGGACAGCTTTGTGTCAGTGTGTGACACTGTGGCACTGCAGGGACAGCTCTGCTCACACAGCGGAGCTTTTATCCCACCTGGTTTGCTCTCCCATCAAAATTTACAGCTGCCCAAAAATGGGGTAACAAATTGACCTGAGAATTAAAGAATTCACTTAACAGGCAACACATGCCTTTCAATTCCTGCATTTTTATTTTTGTTTTCTATCATTTCTATGGAGCATTTGCAATGAGCAGGTGGAATATGATGGCAAATAAATCAGATTTTAAAGGTTCCCTTTGTGCTTTAGGGACGCACGGGTGGTCAAGGACATGGCCACGGGCAAGTCCAAGGGCTACGGCTTCGTCTCCTTCTTCAACAAATGGGTGAGAGATCTTTGTTTCTTTCCTCAAAAATGGTGAAAACCCTTATTTCCCTCTTCAGTAAATGGGTAAAATCCCTTCATTTCCCTGTTCAACAAATGGGTGAGAGATCTTTGGGTCCTTCCTCAAAAATGGGTAAAAACTCAGGAGGGCACTGGGGTCACTCCCCTGGCCCTGTTCCATGGGAAGGGGTTGGGGACACTGCAGGGTCACTCAGGAGGGCACTGGGGTCACTCCCCTGGCCCTGTCCCACGGGAAGGGGTTGGGGACACTGCAGGGTCACTCAGGAGGGCACTGGGGTCACTCCCCTGGCCCTGTCCCACAGCAGGGGTTGGGGACACTGCAGGATCACTCAGGAGGGCACTGGGGTCACTCCCCTGGCCCTGTCCCACGGGAAGGGGTTGGGGACACTGCAGGATCACTCAGGAGGGCACTGGGGTCACCCCCATGGCCCTGTCCCACAGCAGGGGTGCCAGCAGTGGGGTCAGTGGGGTTTGTCTGTCCCTCTGTCCCCCGCAGGACGCTGAGAACGCCATCCAGCAGATGGGGGGCCAGTGGCTCGGGGGCCGGCAGATCAGGACCAACTGGGCCACCAGGAAACCTCCAGCTCCCAAGAGCACCTATGAGGGTGGGTGCCCACCCTGTGCCCTGGCAGCTCCTGGCATGGGGGATCCCTGAGGTTCTGGGGTGGGAAGGACCTCAGAGCCCATCCCACCCCATGACAGGGACACCTTCCACTGTCCCAGGGTGCTCCAAGCCCTGCCCAGCCTGGCCTTGCACACCAGCAGGGATCCAGGACAGCCACTGCTGCTCTGGGAATTCCATCCCAAAATCCCATTTAAATCTCCCTTTGCCCAGTTTGAACCATTCCCTGTGTCCTGTCCCTCCACCCCTTGTCCCCGAGCTCTCCTGGGGCCCCTTCAGGCCCCGGAATGGCTCTGAGCTGTCCCTGTAGAGATTTGCAGGTCATTCCCAACGATCCTGTTCAGTCAGGACTGGAATTGCCCCCCAGTTCCCATCCCTGCCCTTTGCAAACCCCACCCCCAATCTCTCTGCAAACCCCAAGCCCGTGTTTTGCAGCGAGCACCAAGCAGTTGTGCTATGACGAGGTGGTCACTCAGTCCAGCCCCAGCAACTGCACCGTGTACTGCGGGGGCGTCACCTCGGGCCTCTCAGGTACGTGTGGCCCCGCCCACCGCGCCAGCCCCGCCCACGCTGCCGGCTGTGCCTCACCTGCTGCCTGTCTGTCTGTCTGTCTGTCCGTCCGTCCTTCCTGCTCCAGAGCAGCTGATGCGCCAGACCTTCTCCCCCTTCGGGCAGATCATGGAGATCCGCGTGTTCCCCGACAAAGGCTACTCCTTCGTCAGGTGGGGGAAAATGGGGGCTCCCAGGGGGGAGTGGGATTGGAGTCCCAGTAAATATCTCAGTAAATATTCCTAATAAATATCCCTATAAATATTCCCAATAAATATCTCAGTAAATATTCCTAATAAATATCCCTATAAATATTCCCAATAAATATCACCAGTAAATATTCCCAATAAATATCCCAATAAATTTTCCCAGTAAATATTTCCAGTAAATATTTCTAATAAATATCCCAATAAATATTTCCAGTGAATATACCAATAAATATTCCAAATAAATATTTAAAATAAATATCTCAAGAAAATATTCGCAGTAAATATTAACAATAAATATTTCCCATATATATCCCCCATAAATATCCCAATAAATATGTCAGTAAATATTCCCAATAAATATCTCAAGAAAATATTCCCAATAAATATTTCCAATAAATATCCCAGTAAATATTCCCAATAAATATCTCAGTAAATATTTCCAATAAATATCCCAATTAATATTGCCAATAAATATTACCAGTAAATATTTCCAATAAATATCCCAATAAATATTCCTAATCAATATCCCAATCAATACCCCAATCAATATTCTCAATCAGTATCCCAGTCAATATCCCTTCAATATCCCAATCAGTATCCCAATAAATATCCCTTCAATATCCCAATCAGTATCCCAATGAATATCCCTTCAATATCCCAATCAGTATCCCAATCAATACCCCAATCAGTCAATACCCCAATCAATCAGTTGATCGATCAATCAATCAATCAACCAACCAATCAATCCCCCATCCCCAGGTTCAGTTCCCATGAGAGCGCCGCCCACGCCATCGTCTCCGTCAACGGCACCACCATCGAGGGCCACGTGGTCAAATGCTACTGGGGCAAGGAGAGCCCGGACATGGCCAGCCCTGTGCAGCAGGTGCTAATTAACCTCTGCTGATTGGCTGGGAATGGAGGGAGGTGCTAATTAACCTCTGCTGATTGGCTGGGAAGGGAGGGAGGTGCTAATTAACCTCTGCTGATTGGCTGGAAATGGAGGGAGGTGCTAATTAACCTCTGCTGATTGGCTGGGAAGGGAGGGAGGTGCTAATTAACCTCTGCTGATTGGCTGGGAATGGAGGGAGGGAGGTGCTAATTAACCTCTGCTGATTGGCTGGGAATGGAGGGAGGGAGGTGCTAATTAACCTCTGCTGATTGGCTGGGAATGGAGGGAGGGAGGTGCTAATTAACCTCTGCTGATTGGCTGGGAATGGAGGGAGGTGCTAATTAACCTCTGCTGATTGGCTGGGAATGGAGGGAGGTGCTAATTAACCTCTGCTGATTGGCTGGGAATGGAGGGAGGTGCTAATTAGCCTCTGCTAATTGGCTGGGAATGGAGGGAGGTGCTAATTAACCTCTGCTGATTGGCTGGGAAGGGATGGATGGATGGATGGATGATGGATGGATGATGGTTGGATGGATGATGGATGGATGGATGGATGGATGGATGGATGGATGGATGGATGGATGGATGGATGGATGATGGATGGATGGATGATGGATGGATGATGGATGGATGGATGGATGGATGGATGATGGATGGATGATGGATGGATGGATGGATGGATGGATGGATGATGGATGGATGATGGATGGATGGATGGAGGATGGATGGATGGATGGAGGATGGATGGATGATGGATGGATGATGGATGGATGGATGGATGGATGGATGGATGGATGGATGATGGATGGATGGATGGATGGATGGATGGATGATGGATGGATGGATGATGGATGGATGGATGGATGATGGATGGATGGATGATGGATGGATGGATGATGGATGGATGATGGATGGATGGATGGATGATGGATGGATGATGGATGGATGGATGATGGATGGATGGATGATGGATGGATGGATGATGGATGGATGGATGGATGGATGGATGGATGATGGATGGATGGATGATGGATGGATGATGGATGGATGATGGATGGATGGATGGATGATGGATGGATGGATGGATGATGGATGGATGATGGATGGAGGGATGGATGGATGGAAGGATGATGGATGGATGCATGGATGGATGGATGGATGGATGATGGATGGATGGATGATGGATGGATGGATGGATGGATGGATGGATGGATGGATGATGGATGGATGATGGATGGATGGATGATGGATGGATGGATGGATGATGGATGGATGGATGATGGATGGATGATGGATGGATGGATGATGGATGGATGATGGATGGATGATGGATGGATGGATGATGGATGGATGGATGGATGGATGATGGATGGATGGATGATGGATGGATGGATGATGGATGGATGGATGGATGATGGATGGATGGATGATGGATGGATGATGGATGGATGGATGATGGATGGATGGATGATGGATGGATGATGGATGGATGGATGGATGATGGATGGATGATGGATGGATGATGGATGGATGGATGATGGATGGATGGATGATGGATGATGGATGGATGGATGGATGGATGGATGGATGGATGATGGATGATGGATGGATGGATGGATGATGGATGATGGATGGATGGATGGATGGATGGATGGATGGATGGATGGATGGATGGATGATGGATCCATGGCTGGCTGATGATGGATCCATGGCTGGCTGCTGGATGCCCGGTGCGTGCCCGTCGCTGACGGTGCCCGTGTGCCGCAGGGCCAGCTGAGCTACCCGCCGGCCTACGGGCAGTGGGGGCAGTGGTACGGCGGTGCCCAGCTGGGCCAGTACGTGCCCAACGGATGGCAGGTGCCCACCTACGGCGTGTACGGCCAGGCCTGGAGCCAGCAGGGCTTTGGGTGAGTCCTGGCACCTCTGATCCCAAACTGATCCCAAACTGATCCCACAGCAGGGGGGACATCCCAGTGAGGTGGGGAATCCCTAAAGGATTTTTTTCACCCCCAAACCCTTTTCCCCGCAGTCTTCAAGCTTTTTTTAGCAATCCCTAAAGGGTTTTTATTTAATTTAACAATCCCTAAAGGATATTTCAGCAATCCCTAAAGGGTTTTTATTTAGTTTAGCAATCCCTAAGTGATCTTCATTTAGTTTAGCAATCCCTACAGGATATTTTACCAGTCTCTAATGATTTATTCCCCTCCCCAGGCAGAGCCAGTCATCGCCCCCCTGGATGCCCCCGGGTTCAGCGTGCAGCTGTTTTAGCAGCCCTTAAATGATATTTTAGCAACCCCTAAAGGGTTTTTATTTAATTTAACAACGCCTAAATGATATTTTAACAATCCCTACAGGATATTTTACCAGTCTCTAATGATTTATTCCCCTCCCCAGGCAGAGCCAGTCATCGACCCCCTGGATGCCCCCGGGTTCGGCGTGCTGCTGTTTTAGCAGCCCTTAAATGATATTTCAGCAATCCCTAAAGGGTTTTTATTTAGTTTAGCAATCCCTAAGTGATATTTATTTAGTTCAACAATCCCTACAGGATATTTTACCAGTCTCTAATGATTTATTCCCCTCCCCAGGCACAGCCAGTCATCGACCCCCTGGATGCCCCCGGGTTCAGCGTGCAGCTGTTTTAGTAGCCCTTAAATGATATTTTAGCAATCCCTAAAGAGTTTTTATTTAATTTAACAACCCCTAAATGATATTTTAGCAATCCCTAAAGGGTTTTTATTTAGTTTAGCAATCCCTAAGTGATCTTTATTTAGTTTAGCAATCCCTACAGGATATTTTACCAGTCTCCAATGATTTATTCCCCTCCCCAGGCACAGCCAGTCATCGACCCCCTGGATGCCCCCGGGTTCAGCGTGCAGCTGTTTTAGCAGTCCTTAAATGATATTTTAGCAACCCCTAAAGAGTTTTTATTTAATTTAACAACCCCTAAATGATATTTTAACAATCCCTACAGGATATTTTACGAGTCTCTAATAATTTATTCCCCTCCCCAGGCAGAGCCAGTCATCGACCCCCTGGATGCCCCCGGGTTCAGCGTGCTGCTGTTTTAGTAGCCCTTAAATGATATTTTAGCAACCCCTAAAGAGTTTTTATTTAATTTAACAACCCCTAAATGATATTTTAGCAATCCCTAAAGAGTTTTTATTTAGTTTAGCAATCCCTAAGTGATATTTATTTAGTTCAACAATCCCTACAGGATATTTTACCAGTCTCTAATGATTTATTCCCCTCCCCAGGCAGAGCCAGTCATCGCCCCCCTGGATGCCCCCCAGTTCGGCATGCAGCTGTTTTAGTAGCCCTTAAATGATATTTTAGCAATCCCTAAAGGGTTTTTATTTAATTTCACAACCCCTAAATGATATTTTAGCAATCCCTACAGGATATTTTACCAGTCTCTAATGATTTATTCCCCTCCCCAGGCAGAGCCAGTCATCGCCCCCCTGGATGCCCCCGGGTTCAGCATGCAGCTGTTTTAGCAGCCCTTAAATGATATTTTAGCAATCCCTAAAGAGTTTTTATTTAATTTAACAACCCCTAAATGATATTTTAGCAACCCCTAAAGGGTTTTTATTTAATTTAACAACCCCTAAATGATATTTATTTAGTTTAACAATCCCTACAGGATATTTTACCAGTCTCTAATGATTTATTCCCCTCCCCAGGCAGAGCCAGTCGTCGCCCCCCTGGATGCCCCCGGGTTCAGCGTGCAGCTGTTTTAGTAGCCCTTAAATGATATTTTAGCAACCCCTAAAGAGTTTTTATTTAATTTAACAACCCCTGAATGATATTTTAACAATCCCTACAGGATATTTTACCAGTCTCTAATGATTTATTCCCCTCCCCAGGCAGAGCCAGTCGTCGCCCCCCTGGATGCCCCCGGGTTCGGCGTGCAGCTGTTTTAGCAGCCCTTAAATGATATTTTAGCAATCCCTAAAGGGTTTTTATTTAATTTAACAACCCCTAAATGATATTTATTTAGTTTAACAATCCCTACAGGATATTTTACCAGTCTCTAATGATTTATTCCCCTCCCCAGGCACAGCCAGTCATCGACCCCCTGGATGCCCCCGGGTTCAGCGTGCAGCTGTTTTAGCAGTCCTTAAATGATATTTTAGCAACCCCTAAAGAGTTTTTATTTAATTTAACAACCCCTAAATGATATTTTAGCAATCCCTAAAGAGTTTTTATTTAGTTTAGCAATCCCTAAGTGATATTTATTTAGTTCAACAATCCCTACAGGATATTTTACCAGTCTCTAATGATTTATTCCCCTCCCCAGGCAGAGCCAGTCGTCGCCCCCCTGGATGCCCCCCGGCTTCGGCGTGCAGGGCCAGAACGGCGCCGTGGTGCCCCCCCAGCCTGGCTTCCGCGTGGGCTTCGAGACCCCCTGACCCCCCCTGAGCCCCCCCAGCGCTGAGATTGACCCAAACCCCCCCCTTTTCACCCCAGAACCACCCCGGATGCTGGATCGCCCTCACCGCCGCCGCCTTCGCTCCTTTTTTGGGTTTATTTTTATTTTGAATGTGTTTTTTTACAAACACAAACTGCAGGGACTCGGCTGCCTCAGCTGAGAATCGGGGCAGGAATTGCACAAAGTCATTCTTGGGGGGTTTGTTTTTTGGATTTTTTTTTTTTTTTTTGGGATTTTTTTTCCCTCAGAAAGAGCTGGGAAAAAACCACCCCAAAAGAAGCCAAAAGTGTGGGGATCTGGAGGTGCCTTCAGCCCCACAGCTCTGTTTGAAAGGAGCCTCTTGGAGGAGGCTTTTTTACCAGAGAAATCTTCGTTTACATCCTTTTCTTGTGGATCTCAGTGTGTTTTTCAGGGCTGGGTTTTTGCCTTATGCTGGGGAAAAAAACAAAATACAAAAATAAAAATAAAAAAGGGACTCAAAAGTGCCCAAATCTCCCCACATGAGCCAAGATTCCCACCCTGGGACAGCAAAATTCCTGTTGCTAAAACAGATCCCTCCGGGGCTTGGTTGTTTTTTTTTTAATTTTTTACTGATTTCTACATTTTCCTGTACTGATTCTGTAAAATATTCCGAGCAAATTGAAGAATTTTTGCACAACCTTCGGCCACTTTTGTACGTTTTCCTTATTTAAAGGTAGGACACAAAGGAGCCTTTTGATGTGATTTATGCCTCAAATCTTCCTCTTTTTTGGTCCTTCTTTTTTTGTGGATATGAGATATCTCTTGGAATATAAAGTTTTTAATCCATTGTGTAAAATTCCCTCCGTAGCCCAGGTGTGTTTCACAAGGGAGTGAAGGTGAGAAGAGCTCCCAAACCTCATCTATCAGAGGCCAAAAAACGCCCTTTTTTATCCTACCTCTCGCCCAGCCTTTAAAAAAAAAACACAAAAACTCACAAAAATGGAAAAAAAATATGGAAAAACTTTTTTTTTAGGAAAAAAAAAAAAGAAAAATGAAAAAAGTGAGCTGGTGTGTGCTGTGTTTTGTCAGGTGGTGGTGCGGTGGGGTTGAGAGGGGGTGGGTGGAGCTGCTGGGATTTGAGGGGGGAAATGGGCTGAATTTGGGGGGGGAAAGGCGAAATTTTTGTGGGGGAAAAGGGAAATTGAGGAATTGGGGAGGGAAAAAGGGAATTCTCGCCGCGGGGTCTGCTGGGAGTTGTAGTCCAAGCATCGTGGGGGGGTTTAGCTCTCCTTGGACTACAACTCCCAGCAGCCCCCGCGGTGCACCACGTGATGCCAGCGGGCCAATAGGAGCGCGCCGATGGCGGAAGTGGAGCCGCTCTGACGGCGCTGCCGGCGGCGGTAACGGGGCCCAGGTACCGGGGCGGGGCCGGCGGCGGAGCTGACGTCACGGGCCGCGAGGGATGCTGGGAAACGCCGGAAAACGCCGGTGAGGGGGGACGGGACCCCCGGGGCTGGCTGTGATAGGAACCGGGGGCTGGGGGTGAGGGGGGAAACCCCGGGCGTGGCCGTGAGGGGAGAGACCCCCGGGTGTGAGGGGAGGTGGCGCGGGGAGTGCCAGGGCGACCATTGGGGTGGCACAGGCACTAGATAGAGTGGCACAGACACTGTCAGGGTGGCACAGGGACTCTCAGCTGTTCACTGGGGTGGCACAGGGACTCTCAGGGTGGCGATTGGGGTGGCACAGGGTCTGCTGGGGTGGCACAGGGACTCTCAGGGTGGCATAGGGCCTGTCAGGGTGACCATTGGGGTGGCACAGGGACTCTCAGGATGGCCATTGGCATAGCACAGGGGATCTCAGGGTGGTCACTGGGGTGGCACAGGGCCTGTCAGGTTGGCACAGGGGATCTCAGGGTACTCACTGGGGTGGCACAGGGCCTGTCAGGGTGGCACAGGGACTCTCAGGGTGCTCACTGGGGTGGCACAGGGCCTGTCAGGGTGGCACAGGGACTCTCAGGGTGCTCACTGGGGTGGCACAGGGCCTGTCAGGGTGGCACAGGGACTCTCAGGGTGCTCACTGGGGTGGCACAGGGCCTGTCAGGGTGGCACAGGGACTCTCAGGGTGCTCACTGGGGTGGCACAGGGCCTGTCAGGGTGGCACAGGGACTCTCAGGATGCTCACTGGGGTGGCACAGGGCCTGTCAGGGTGGCACAGGCACTCAGGATGATCACTGGAGTGGCACAGGGACTCAGGGTGGCCATTGGCACAGCACAGGGACTCTCAGGGTGTCACAGGGCCCGTCAGGGTGGCACAGGGGATCTCAGGGTGGCACAGGGGATCTCAGGGTGCTCACTGGGGTGCCACAGGGCCCGTCAGGGTGCTCGCCGTGCCCAGGTTCCCCCGTGACCCCTCTCCCATGTCTCCTCAGCCCCATGGACCCGTGCCCGGGCAGGCCCAAGGCCCCGTCCTTCCTGTCCGACCTGGGCAAGGCCACGCTGCGCGGCATCCGCAAGTGCCCTCGCTGCGGCACCTACAACGGCACGCGGGGGCTCAGCTGCAAGAACAAGACGTGCGGGGCCGTGTTCCGGGCGGGCGCCCGCCGCGCCCCGGGCACCGCCGACGCCGTGCGCCTGCTGGGCGGCGCCCGGGGCCGGCTGTACTCGGTGTGCCAGCGCCAGCGCCGCTGCTTCGTGGAGCTGGGGGTGTCCGAGACGGCCATCCGGACCCCCGAGGGCACCCTGATCACCCAGCTGAGCTCGGGGCGCTGCCACGCGCCCGCCTGCGCCGGCCGGGCCGAGGGGCAGTGCCAGCACCTGAAGCTGGCGCTGGGCTGCCGGGCCGAGGCCACGCCGCTGCCGCTCAAGAGCTCGGTGCTGGGCGCGGTGCAGGCGCCCGCCGAGGCCAAGCGGAGCCTGTGGGAGTTGGCCGCGGAGCCCTCGGGGCCGCTGGTGCAGAGGGTGACCAAGAGCGTGCTGGTGGTCAAGTGCGAGGCCGGCCCGGGGCACGGCCTGGGCTACCTGCACGCCAGCTTCGGGCAGCGCCGCTTCTCCTGCGCCTGCCGCGTGCCCGGGCGCGGCCGTGCCAAGGGGGAGCGGCGGGAGGACGAGGAGGAGGAGGGGGAGGAAGAGGAGGAGGAGGAGGAGGAGTCGCCCCCCGCGCGCTGCATCCATTTCCTGGCCTGCATCTGCGCCTTCGCCAGCGACGAGAGCCTGGCCCAGGAGTTCTCCGAGTTCCTCACGGCCGACGGCAGCGGTGGGAGCGGGCTGGGAATGCCACGGTCCCAAATGCCCTGGGCAGGGGGTGGGGGACACCCTAAAAACCCTCCTGGGTCATTCCATGGTCCCAAATGCCCTGGGCAGGGGGTGGGGGACACCCTAAAAACCCTCCTGGGTCATTCCATGGTCCCAAATGCCCTGGGGAGTGGGCAAGGCTTGGGGGCCACCCTAAAAAGCCCCATGGACCGTTCCATGGTCCCAAATCCCCTGGGCAGGGGTTGGGGGGCACCCTAAAACCCCCACTGGTGCCAAATCCCCTGGGCAGCAAGTAGGGGTGGGGGGCACACTAAAAACCCCCCCTGGGCTCTGCCAGCAGCCATTCCATGGTCCCAAATCCCCTGGGCAGAAATGGGAGCGGGCAGGGCTTGGGGGGCACCCTAAAAACTCCCACCCTGGGCCATTCCATGGTCCCAAATCCCCTGGGCAGCGGTGGGAGTGGGCAGGGCTTGGGGGGCACCCTAAAAACCCTCCTGGGCTCTGCCAGTGCCCATTCCATGGCCCCGAATCCCCTGGGCGTTGGGTTTGTGCTGCCCCATCCTGCTGTGAGCACAGAGATCCACTGGGGCTGGGGGACAGATCCCAGTGGCTTTGGGGTCTTTCTGCAGGGCTGAGAGCTCTGAACCCCCTCCCAGAGCAGGACATTTGGGGTTCATTTGGGATGTTTTAGGGACAGTCCCTGTGTCCCCAGGTCTCAAGGGGACGCTGATCCCGCAGCTGCTCCGGGGCCCCGGCCCCACAGCGCGGGCACGGGGGGCGGCTGCTGCCAGGGCCAGGAGGAGGAGGAAGGACCTGGGGACAGGTGAGTGTCCTGGGGAGGGCTGGGGGCTGCTCTGTGGGGTCACATCCAGCTGGGGAACCTCTGGACAAGCTCCATGGGGTCAGATCCAGCTGTGGAACCTCTGGAGCAGCTCCGGGCATTAGGAACTCGTGGGGGTCCCTGGTTGTGGTGTGGGGGTGGAAGCCCAGAGGAGGGAGGTGACAGTGGGTGACATTAGGTGGCACTTGGTGACAATCCCTCCCTCAGGCCCGCAGGTGCCCGGGCCCCTCCTGGCTCCAGAGCCAGCTCATCCCACCCCCAGGAGGAGCAGCCTGAGGAAGCTGCCCGTGGTCTCCTCCTCACCTTCCCCATCCTCATCATCCTCCTCATTGAAGAGACACGGTGAGCCCTGGGGCACTGCCACCTCAGGGTGGGCACGGGTTGATGGGGATTTGGGGAACGAATTCCTGGTTTGAGGATGAGGAGGGGCTGGGATGGAGTTCCCAGAGCAGCTGTGGCTGCCCCTGGATCCCTGGCAGTGCCCAAGGCCAGGTTGGAGCCACCAGGGACAGTGCAAAGTGTGGGACCATGGTGGGACCAGAGGAGCTTTGGGGTCCAGGAGTGGCTGGGCCGTGTCACAGAGCCCTGGGGTGATGTTTGGGGCACGGTGATGTTCCAGTGTCCCCTCGGTGTCCCCTCAGGCTGTCCCCAGGCGCTGGATGAGTCCCAGGTGTCCCTGTCCTTCCAGGAGTGGCTGGGCAGTGTCACAGAGCGCATCCACCAGACCATGCACTACCAGTTTGAGGGTGAGTGAGCTCCTGAAGGACTGGGATTGTCCCCTGGAGCTTTTGTGGGGTCCCTGGAGCCGGGCTGGGAGAGCTGGGAATGCTCCCCTGGAGATGGGACATTCCAGGGAGAGCTGGGAATGTTCACCCAGAGAAGGGAGAAGATCCAGAGAGAGCTTCCAGCACATTCCAGGGCCTGAAGGGAACATTCCAGAAGAGCTGGGGAGGGACTGGGGATGGGATGAAACCCAAGCCATTCCACAATTCTCAAGCCCCTCTGCTCTTTGGGGGACATTTTGGGAACACTTTTGGTCCCTTTTCGGGAATACTTTTGGTCCGTTTCAGGGAATACTTTGGGTACCATTTTGGGAACTCTGTGTCCATTTTTGGGGATAATTTGGGAACACTTTTGGTCCCATTTTGTACCCTCACCATCCATGCCACTGTCACCATGCCCTCCCCATTCTCCTCCCAGTGACGCCAAAACAGCGACAGGGCGGGTGCGGCCTCCAAATCCCAAACATTTCCCTGGGAATTCCAGCACTGCTGACCCCATAAGCCACAGGGACATTTTGGGGTGACAATTTGGGCCCCCCAGCCCCTCCCTGATCCCGCTGTGCCCTCCCAGGCCACCCAGAGCCGCTGGTTTTCCACATCCCCCAGTCCTTCTTCGAGGCTCTGCAGCAGCGAATCTCCAGCGGCAGCGGCAAGAAGAGGCTGCCCAACTCCACCACGGGTGAGGAAAAAGGGGAAAAACACCCAAAAAAGGGGAGAAAACACAATAAATCCTGCTGGGAGCTGAGTGTGGGGCAAGGAGCAGGGGCACAGAGAGGATTCCGGGGTTTTTCTTGGGTGCTGGGGAGGGAAGGGGGGAAATAAAGGGGAAAATAAAGGGGAAAAAAAGGAGGGAAAATAAAGGGGAGGGGGGAAAAATAAAGGGGGGGAATAAAGTGGGGGAAAGAGGAGTGGAGAAATAAAGGGGAAAAGGGGGGGAAATAAAGGGGAAAAAAGGGGGGAAATGGGAATGGAAAAATAAAGGGGAAAAACTAAGGGGAGGAAAAGTAATGGGGAAAAATGGGGAGGGAAAAATAAAGGAGGAAAAATAAAGGGGAAAAAAGGGAGGGAAAATAAAGAGGAGGGGGGGAAAAGGGGGTGGAAAAATAAAAGGGAAAAAAAGGGGGGAAATGGGGATGGAAAAATGAAGGGGAAAAATAAAGGGGGGTGAAAGTAAAGGGGAAAAATAAAGGGGGGAAAATAAAGGGGAAAGGGGCATGGAAAAATAAAGGAGAGAAAAAATAAAGGGGGGCAAAATGGAGAAAAATGGGGAGAGGGAGGGATGAAAAAATAAATGGGGGAAAAGAGGAATAAAAAAGAGGGGGGGGAGGGAGAAAGGGAATTAAAAAGTGGGAGGAAGGGGAGAAAATAAAGGGAGGAATGAGGGGAAAAATAAAGGGAGAAAAGAGACAAAAATGGGGGAAAAGAAGCAAAAAAGGGAGGGAAAAGAAGGAGAAAAGGGGGGAAGGAGAGGAAAACCAAAGAGGGCTGATAAAACCAAGAGGAGGGAGGATCAGAGGGGCCGGAGCCCCCGAGCCCGCCCCGACCCCTCCCCGCAGCCTTCGTGCGCAGGGACGCGCTGCCCCTGGGCACCTTCTCCAAGTACACCTGGCACATCACCAACGTCCTGCAGGTCAAGCAGATCTTCGACACGCCCGAGGTAAGGCCGGGACGCCCCCCCGGGCCCCCCCAGCCCCGCGGGGCCGGCCCTGAGCGCTGCCCGGCCCGCAGGTGCCGCTGGAGATCACCCGGAGCTTCGTGCAGAACCGCGACGGCTCCTACGAGCCCTTCCGCAGCCCCCGCGTGGAGGTGGAGAGCGTGCCCGAGGGGCTGGGCCCGCACGAGAGGCAGCCCCCGCTGCGGCCCCTGGAGCTGCAGACCTTCCTCAAAGTCGGTGAGGCTCGGGGGGCACGGGGGGACCCCAAAATAGCCCCGGGAGGGGCAGGGTGGGACCCCAAAATAGCCCCGGGAAGGGCGGAGTATGATCCCAAAACAGCGCCCAGAAAGTGCAGGATGAGACCCCAAAACCCGCCTGGGAGGTGTAGAATGGGACCCCAAAACAGGCCCGGGGAGGGCAGGAATGGACCCCAAAATAGCCCCCGGGTAGGGCAGAGCATGATCCCAAAACAGCGCCCAGGAAGGGCAGGGTGGGACCCCAAAATAGGTCTGGGGAGGGCAGGAATGGACCCCAAAACCCAGCTGGGAAAGCCAGAGTGGGACCCCAAAACAGCCCCAGGAAGGGCAGGGTGGGACCCCTAAACACAGCCAGGAAGGGCAGAGTGGGACCCCAGAACCACCCCCAGGAAGGGCAGGGTGGGACCCCAAAACAGCTCTGGGAAAGCCAGAGTGGGACCCCAAAACAGTGCCCAGAAAGGGCAGGGTGGGACCCCGAAATAGCCCCAGAAAGGGCGGGATGAGACCCCAAAACAGCCAGCCAGAGTGGGACCCCTAAATAGCTTTGGAAAGGGCAGGGTGGGACCCCAAAATAGCCCCAGAAAGGGCGGGATGGGACCCCAAAACAGCCAGCCAGAGTGGGACCCCAAAATAGCTTTGGAAAGGGCAGAGTGGGACCCCAAAACAACCCCCAGAAAGGGCAGAGCATGATCCCAAAACAGTGCCCCGAAAGGGCAGGATGGGACCCCAAAATAGCCCCAGAAAGGGCGGGATGGGGCCCCAAAACCCGCCTGGGGAGGGCAGGGTGGGACCCCAAAACAGCCCCAGGAGGTCCCAACTCTCCATAGGGTTGGGGGGCTTCAAGGCAAGGGAAAAGGGGGGTTCCATGGGGTTGGGGGGATTCAAGGAAGGGCAGAGGGGGTTCCATGGGTTTGGGGGTTCAGGGAAGGGGAGAAGGGGAGTTAATGAGGTTGGGGTTTTCAGGGAAGCAGGGAAGGGAAGAAAGGGGCGTTCCATGGTTTGGGGGGGTCCATGGAGGGGCAGCAGGGAGGGTTCCATGGGTTTGGGGGTCCATGGAGGGGCAGAAGGGAGGTCTCCATGGGGTTGGGGGGGTTCCATGGGTTTGGGGGTCCATGGAGGGGCAGAAGGGGGGTCTCCATGGGGTTGGGGGGTCTCCATGGGTTTGGGGGTCCATGGAGGGGCAGAAGGGAGGGTTCTATGGGGTTGGGGGGGTTCCATGGGTTTGGGGGTCCATGGAGGGGCAGAAGGGGGGTCTCCATGGGGTTGGGGGATCTCCATGGGTTTGGGGGTCCATGGAGGGCCAGCAGGGCCCCCTGAGGCAGCCCCCCCGCCGTGCCCCCCCAGGCCACACGTCCCCCACGCAGAAGGAGCCCACGCCCTTCACCATCGAGTGGATCCCCGACATCCTGCCCCGCTCCCGCCTGGGCGAGCTGCGCCTCAAGTTCCAGTACGGGCACCACGGGGGGCCCCGGCAGCCCCCCGGCCGCGGGACCCCCCCCGAGCCCCCCCTGGGCTCCATCGTCTTCCCCTGAGCCCCCCGAAACGGGACGGGGGGCTTCGAGTGCGGGGGGCACCCGGGGGCACCCCCAGAATAAAGCTGTGCCACCCACAGGGGGCTGAGTGTGTGTGTGTGGGCACCGGGATGGGGGGGACCCCAAAATGGGGGGGGGACACCTATGAGACCCCAAAAGTGGACGGGGAACGCCTGAGAGACTCCCAGAATGGGAGGGGGGACACCTGGGAGACCCCAAGAGTGGAGGGTGAGGGGCAAGGGAGCTGGGAGACTGCCCCAAAAGGCTCCCAGTAGGCACCAAGAGGCTCCCAGTTGCTCCCAGTAAGCGCTCATGAGGAGCCCAGTTCAGGAGTTCCCAGGACCCCCGGTACTCCTGGTATCCCCAGTGCTCCCAGTGTTCCCAGTCCATCCCAGTATCCCCAGTGCTCCCAGTGTTCCCAGTCCATCCCAGTATCCCCAGTGCTCCCAGTGTTCCCAGTCCATCCCAGTCCATCCCAGTATCCCCAGTGCTCCCAGTATTCCCAGTGTTCCCAGTCCATCCCAGTCCATCCCAGTATCCCCAGTGCTCCCAGTGTTCCCAGTCCATCCCAGTCCATCCCAGTATCCCCAGTGCTCCCAGTATTCCCAGTGTTCCCAGTCCATCCCAGTATCCCCAGTGCTCCCAGTGTTCCCAGTGCTCCCAGTCCATCCCAGTCCATCCCAGTCCCCCCCCGTGCTGCCCTCCCGCCGCCAGGGGGCGCTGCTGCCGCTCCCTCAGCCAAGATGGCGGCGGCCGCGCGGGGCCTGCGGGTGAGGGGAGAGCGGGAATGGGGGAAAATACCGGGATTGGGGAAATACCGGGATTGGGAAATACCGGGAATGGGGAAATACCGGGAATGGGGGACACTGAGGGTGGGGGTGACAAGGGACACCGGGTTTGGGGGACATTGGGGATGCGGCACACTTAGCCTGGGGGCACTGGGAATGGGGGTGACACGGGACACTGGGGATGGGACACGCTGAGGGTGGGGGGCACTGGATGAGAGGTCCGAGGGCTGCGGTGACACCGGGAACAGCGTCACGAGCTGTGGGGTCACATCCCTGCTGCGGGGACACCGGGGCTGCTCCGTGCGGCTCCTGGGGACACGCTGGCTGTGCTGGGGACAGGAGACTGCGATGTCCCCAGCCCTGGGGACCGGGATGTCCCCTGCCAGCCGTCCCCAGCCCTGTCCCCTGTGCAGGTCCTTCCCCGTGCCCTCCACGTCCCCAACGCCGCCCGGCAGCTCCACACCAGCCCCGTGTGCCTCAAGGTGAGTGCTCGGGGACCCTGCGGCCGTGTCCCCTTGTCCCTTGTCCCTGCTGTTCCCTGACCCCACTGTCCCCGTGTCCCTGACGCTGCTGTCCCCATGTCCCCCTGTTCCCAATGTCCCCTGACCCTGCTGTCCCCTCTGTCCCTTGTCCTCTGTTCCCCGACCCCGTGTCTCCCTGTCCCCCTATCCTCTATCCTCGTGTCCCCGATGTCCCCTGTCCCTTGTCCCCGATGTCCCCTGTCCTCGTGTCCCCTGTCTCCTGACCCTGCTGTCCCCCTGTCCTCATGTCCCCCTGACCCCACTTTCCCCATGTCCCTGACCCCGCTGTCCCCTGTCCCTGCTGTCCCTGATGTCCCCCTGTCCATGTGTCCCCTGTCCCTGACCCCGCTGTCCCCAATGTCCCCAATGTCCCTTGTCCCTGTCCCCAATGTCCCCTTGTCCCCTGACCCTGTCGCTGACGCTGCTGTCCCCACAGGCGCGGGCGGCGCGGGTGCGCGCGGGCAAGGGTGACAAGCTGGTGACGTACGAGCAGGCGCACGCCCCGCACCACATCGGGCACCGCAAGGGCTGGCTGTCCCTGCACACCGGTGCGTGACACGGGGACAGGGGACATGGGGGACAGGGAGATGGCCTGTGGGGACACAGGAGCACGGCGGGGACAGGGCAGTGTGGGGTACGTGGGCATCGTGGGAGCCTGGTGGGGATACCCATGGGCATCCCGGGGACAGTTCACACAACTCCTGTGGTGCCAGGACCACGGCTGGGCTGGTGCCACCAGTGCCACCAGTGCCACCGTCCCCTGTCCCCTCAGGGAACCTGCGTGGTGAGGCAGGTGTAGCACAGACAAGGGTCCCTCAGTGTCCCCAATGTCACCTGTGTCCCCAGGTAACCTGTGTGGCGAGGCGGGCGGGCAGTGACCCAGTGTCCCTAATGTCCCCAGTGTCCCCAATGTCCCCTGTGTGTCCCCCCAGGTAATCTGTGTGGCGAGGCAGGTGCAGCCCAGCAGGGAGGTCACCGAATGCCACACGTGTGTCCCCAGTGTCCCCAGTGTCCCCTGTCCCCCCAGGGAACCTGTGTGGCGAGGCAGGCGGGCAGCGACCCAGTGTCCCCAATGTCCCCTCTGTCCCAGGTAACCTGTGTGGCGAGGCGGGCGGGCAGTGACCCAGTGTCCCCAGTGTCCCCAATGTCCCCTCTGTCCCAGGTAACCTGTGTGGCGAGGCGGGCGGGCAGTGACCCAGTGTCCCCAATGTCCCCAATGTCCCCAGTGTCCCCAATGTCCCCTCTGTCCCAGGTAACCTGTGTGGCGAGGCGGGCGCCGCCCCGCGGGCCCTGGAGGACGCGTTCCTGCGGCGCTTCCTGGCCGGGACGTTCCCGGGGCTGCTGCTGGACGAGGCGGTGCTGAAGCGCCGCGGGAACCTGCTGGTGCTCTGCGCCCTCCTGGCGCGGGCACTGCCGCCCCACAAGCTCTACTTCCTGCAGGGCTACACCGAGACCCTGCTCGGCCACTTCTACAAGTGCCCCGTGCGCCTGGAGCTGCAGACCCTGCCCGCCCGCCTGCCCTACAAGTTCATCTAGGGTTAACCTGGAAACGGCCCTAAAAAACCTGCAGATGGTCCTGGAAAACCTGTAAATGGTCCTGGAAAACCTGTAAATGTTCCTAAAGGAGTGATCTGGGGTGTACCTTACAAGCACCTCTGGGAATAAACCTGTAAATGTTCTTAAAGGAGTGCTCTGGGATGTGCCCTACAAGTTCCCCTAGAGAATAAACTTGTAAATGTTCCTAAAGGAGTGCTCTGGGATGTCCTCAGTGTGCCAGACAAGTTCTTCTAGGGATAAACCTGTAAATGTTCCTGAAAAACTTATAAATGTTCCTAAAGGAATGATCTGGGGTGTGCCATACAAGTTCCTCTAGAGATAAACCTGTAAATGGTCCTGAAAAACCTATAAATCTTCCTAAAGGAATGATCTGGGGTGTGCCCTACAAGTTCCTCTAGAGATAAACCTGTAAATGTTCCTAAAGGAATGATCTGGGATGTTCCCTACAAGTTCCTCTAGGGAATAAACCTATAAACCTTTATATAAATGTTCCTAAAAACCCTATAAATGTTCCTAAAGGAGTGCTCTGGGATGTCCTCAGTGTGCCCTACAAGTTCTTCTAGGGAATAAACCTGTAAATGTTCCTGAAAAACCTATAAACAGCCCTAAAGGAATGATCTGGAATGTCCTCAGTGTGCCATACAAGTTCCTCTAGGGATAAACCTGCAAATGGTCCCAAAAAATCTGTAAGTGATCCTAAAGGAATGCTCTGGGGTGTGCCCTACAAGTTCCTCTAGGGCTGGGAATAAAAAAACCTATAAATGTTCCTAAAGGAATGATCTGGAATGTCCCCAGTGTGCCCTACAAGTTCTTCTAGGGATAAACCTGTAAATGGTCCCAAAAAATCTGTAAATGATCCTAAAGGAATGATCTGGGATATCCTCAGTGTGCCCTACAAGTTCCTCGAGGGAATAAACCTATAAATGGCCCTAAAACACCTATAAATGTTCCTAAAGGAATGATCTGGAATGTCCTCAGTGTGCCCTTCAAGTACCTGTAGGGCCAGGGATAAACCTATAAACTCTCACAGGCAATGCCCTATAAATGTTCCTAAAGGAGTGCTCTGGGATATCCCCTCTGTGCCCTACAAGTTCCTCGAGGGAATAAACCTGTAAATGTTCCTAAAAAACCTATAAATGTTCCTAAAAAAACATAAATGTTCCTAAAAACCCCATAAATGTTCCTAAAGGAGTGATCTGGGATGTCCTCACTGTGCCCTACAAGTTCCTCGAGGGAATAAACCTGAAAATGTTCCTAAAAACCCCATAAATGTTCCTAAAAACCCCATAAATGTTCCTAAAGGAGTGATCTGCGATGTCCCCACTGTGCCCTACACGTTCCTATAGGGCCGGGAATAAACCCATAAATGCTCCCAAAGTCCCTGTGCCCCACATGGCCTCGTGTCCTCAACATTCCTGTGTCCCACATGGTGTCCCCATGTCCCCACAGTGTCCCTGTGTCCCACAGTGTCCCCGTGTCCCACATGGTGTCCCCATGTCCCCACAGTGTCCCCGTGTCCCACATGGTGTCCCCACTGTCCTTGTGTCCCACATGGTGTCCCCACGGTGTCCCCGTGTCCCACATGACATACCCATGTCCCCACAGTGTCCCCGTGTCCCCCATGCTGTCCCCGTGTCCCCACAGTGTCCCCGTGTCCCCACAGTGTCCCCGTGTCCCCCATGCTGTCCCCGTGTCCCCACAGTGTCCCCGTGTCCCCCATGCTGTCCCCGTGTCCCCACAGTGTCCCCGTGTCCCACACGCCGTCCCCGTGTCCCCACCCCTGTGCGGCGCCTCCCCCCCCATCCATCCCAGTCCAACCAGTGCAGGATGTGACAAAACCAGTTTAAATAGAAAGGGGGGAGGGGCACGGGGGGGAGTGGGGGGCTCAGCCCTTCCTGGAGCCCTTGTCCTTGTCCTTGTCCCTGTCCTTGTCCTTGTCCCTGTCCCTGTCCTTGCCCTTGTCCCTGTCCTTGTCCTTGCTCTTGTCCTTGTCCTTGCCCTTGTCCCTGTCCCTGTCCTTCCCCTTGTCCTTCCCCTTGTCCCTGTCCCTGTCCATGTCCGTGTCCTTGAAGCCGGGGTTGGCCAGGCCCAGCCCTGTCCCCTGCACGGTGTCCCCCGGCGTGTCCTCCCCTGGTGGCACCTGCAGCGCGGGCCCTGCGGGGACAATGGGGCATTGTGTCACTGTGACTGTCCCCCAGGCCCTGGGGACAACGGTGTCACTGTCACTGTCCCCAGGCTGAGGGGACAGCGGCGTCACTGTCCCCAGGCTCTGGGGACAATGGGCACAGTGTCACTGTCACTGTCCCTAGGCTGAGGGGACAATGGGCACCATGTCACTGTCACTGTTCCCATGAGTGACACAGTGTCCCTGTCCTGGAGGTGACAGGCAGCTGCTGTCACTGTCCCTGTCCCTGTCCTGGGGAGGTGACAAATGCCCAGTGCTGGTCTGTCCCTGTCTCCATCCTGGTACAACGGGGCCAGACCATCCCTGTCCTGGAGGTGACACCGTGTCCCTGTCCCCAGGGGTGTCACACTGTCCTCATGCCTGAGGTGACACTGTCCTGGTGTAACCCTGTCCCTGTCCCCATGTCCCTGTCCTGCTGTCCCTGTCCCTCTCCCCAGGGGTGTCCCTGTCCCGATGTCCCTGTCCTGTCTGGGGGTTCCTGTCCCGGTTCCTAGAGAGGTGACACTGTCCTTGTCCCGGTGACCTTGTCCCCAGGGGTGTCCCTGTCCCCATGTCCCTGTATCCCTGTCCCCCTGTCCCCAGGGGTGTCCCTGTCCCCATGTCCCTGTCCCTGTGTCCCTGTCCCCAGGGGTGTCCCTGTCCCCATGTCCCTGTATCCCTGTCCCCCTGTCCCCGTGTCCCTGTCCCCATCCCTGTATCCCTGTCCCCAGGGGTGTCCCTGTCCCCATGTCCCTGTCCCTGTTTCCCTGTCCCCAGGGGTGTCCCCCCGTCCCCGTGTCCCTGTCCCCATCCCTGTTCCCTGTCCCCAGGGGTGTCCCTGTCCCCATGTCCCTGTCCCCAGGGGTGTCCCTGTCCCTGTATCCCTGTCCCCAGGGGTGTCCCTGTCCCCATGTCCCTGTCCCCGTGTCCCTGTCCCCAGCGCTGTCCCCCGTCCGTACCCACGTAGCTGAGCAGCACGGGCAGGAACACGAGCCCGTGCGCCAGCCCCAGCAGGGTCACGATGAGGTTGAGGCGGAAGAAGAAAATCTGCACGAGCCGCGCCTTGGCGAACGCCAGCACCACCACGCCGGGCAGGTTGGTCATGGCCACCCCCGCCACCACCTGCGGGGACAGCGGCGACAGCGCCGCGCTCGGTGACACCCCCCAGAGAGGGACAGGGACCCGCGGTGACACCGCCCCGAGAGGGACAGCCATGCTCGGTGTCACCGCCCCGACAGGGACAGCCATGCTCGGTGACACCGCCCCGAGAGGGACCCGCGGTGACACCGCCCCGACAGGGACAGCCATGCTCGGTGTCACCGCCCCGACAGGGACAGCGACCCGCAGTGACACCGCCCCGACAGGGACAGCCATGCTCGGTGTCACCGCCCCGACAGGGACAGCCATGCTCGGTGTCACCGCCCCACACACGGACAGCGACCCCCACAGGGACAGCGACCCGCGGTGACACCCCCGGACCAGGAGGTCCCCCAGTGTCACCCCCCAGCTCCAGAAGGGTTTGGGGTCCCTCGGTGCCACCCCCAGGACAGTTTGGGGTCCCTCGGTGCCACCCCCACCCCGGCAGGGCTTGGTGTCCCTCAGTGTCCCCGTGCCCACCTTGCTGCCCATGGTGACAGTGGCCTCCTTGGCTCGTGCCACCCGCGTGGGCTGGCGGCTGCGGGCGAAGGCGCAGGTGATGTGGGACACGAACTCCACCGAGATGCCCACGGCCTGCGGGGACAGCGGGCTGGGCTGGCACCCCGGGCACTGCCTGTGCCCACAGAGCCACCCCCTGTGTCCCCAGAGCCACCCCCGTGCCACCAGAGCCACCCCCGTGCCACCAGAGCCATCCCTGTGCCACCAGAGCCACCTCTGTGCCACCAGAGCCACCCCTGTGTCCCCAGAGCCACCCCCTGTGCCACCAGAGCCACCCCAGTGCCACCTCATATGTCCCAGCTCCTGCTGCCACCCCCTGTGCCCACAAAGCCACCCCATGTGCCACCTCACATGCTCAGTGCCACTCCATATCCCCCGTGTCCCTGTGCCACCCCAAATCCCCATGCCACCCAAGGTGCCTTGTGTCCCCGTGCCACCCAATGTGCCCCACATCCCTGTGCCACCCCACATGCCCTGTGTCCTGCTGTCCCCTGTGCCACCCCCGTGCCCTGTGCCCCATGTCCCTGTGCCACCCCAGGTCTCTATGCCACCCCCCCTCCCCATGCCACTCAATGTGCCCTGTGTCTCCGTGCCACCCCATGTTCCTGTGCCACCCCCCCATGCCCCCATGTCCCCACTGTCCCCTGTGCCCCACATCCCCATGCCACCCCCCGTGCCATGCCCCATGTCCCGCTGTCCCCGTGCCCGCACCGCCACCAGGTTGATGAGTGCCACGGCGTTGTAGGGCACTGCCCAGAGCGCCATGCAGCCCACGGTGCCCAGCAGTGCCATGGCGATGGTCAGCAGCGTGGCCAGGCTGGAGCGCCCGTCCATGCCCAGCAGCAGGAAGGACACGGCGAAGGTGGGCACCAGGCACAGTGCCAGCGTCAGCAGCCCCTCGGGCACCACCGTCAGGTACTGCTCGTAGTACACGTACGTCACCCTGCGGGGTGGCACCGCGCTGGCACGGGCTGGGGCACCGGGCACCCGGGGAGGGGAACCGGCCACCCCAAAATGGGCACCGGGTGTCCCAAAATGGGCACCGGGATCCCAAAATGGGCACTGGGCACCCCAAATTGGGCATTGGGCACCCGGGGATGGGCACACAGTATCCCAAAATGGGCCCCGGGCACCCTGAAATGGGCACTGGGCACCCAAAATGGGCACTGGGTATCCTGGTATGGGCACCCAACAAGGGCACTGGGGCACCCCCAACATTCTGGAATGGGCACCCTTCACTGGGGCGCCAACTCATGACCCCCAACAGGGGCACTGGGGCACCCCCAGCACCCCAGACCGGGCACCCTGACCTGGGCACCGCTACCTGCCCTCCCTCACCGGGCACCCCCGTCCCCCCCGGGCTGGCAGCGCCACTCACGTGTAGGGGAAGACGCGGAAGGCGGGGTCGGTGCCGGGCACGGCGCGCAGGGTGGTCGTGATGTACTCTGCCAGGGCGCGGGCGGCGCGCAGGGCATCCGTGTACTCCTGGGACGTGCGCAGCGGGCGCTGGTACGCCATGAACCGGGTGGCTGCGGGCACGGCAGCGTCAGCACCCGGCGGCGGGCACCACGGGGCAGTGGGCGCCACGGGGGCAATGTCAGCACGGGGTGGCGGGCGCCACGGGGGCGGTGGGGACCATGGGGCAGCGGGCACTTGGGGACAATGGGCACCACAGGGACAGCGGGCACCATGGGGGCAGTGGTGAGTCCAGGGACAGCAGGCACTCTGGGGGCAGTGGGCACTCTGGGGGCAGTGGGCACCATGACGGCAGTGGGCACCACAGGGGCAGCAGGCACCGCGGGGACAGTGGGCACTATGGGGAAGTGGGCACTTGGGGACAGTGGGCACCATGGGGAAGTGGGCACCACAGGGACAGCGGGCACTTGGGGACAGTGGGTACCACAGGGCAATGGGTATCATGGGGCAGTGGGCACTCTGGGGGTAGTGGGCACCGCGGGGGCACCGTCACCACAGGGCGGTGGGCACCATGGGGACAGCAGGCACCACAGGGGAAGTGAGCACCAGGGGGGCAGTGGGCACCCTTGTGGGCAGTGGTGACTACAGGACAGTGGGCACCATGGGGACAGTGGTCACTCTGGGACTAATGGGCACCACAGGGTGGTCTGCAGTGGTCAGTGGTCACTCCAGGGCTCAGTGGTCACCCCAGCCCCTGTGCCCGTGCCACCCTCACTCACCCAGGATGGTGCCATTGTCGTCCATGCTCACCGAGGTGTCGTAGGCGCCCAGGCCACTGCGGGGACAGGGGGGGTCAGGGGACATGGGGGACACCCAGGGGACAGCCAGGACAGCCAGAGGGGACACAGGGTCAGGGGATACCCAGGGCAGTGCCAGGGCGGTGCCACCATGGTGCCACTCACCCCTTGGGGCAATGCAGGGAGGGCCGGTCCTGCAGGAACCAGGGCAGGAATCGCTGGAACTCCTCGTCCGTGGGGCGGCGCAGCCGCTTCAGGCACTGCCCCAGAATGCAGCTGGGGTCAGCTGTGGGCACACACGGGGTCAGTGTGGGCACACACGGAGTCAGTGCGGGCACTGGACACCGCTCACCCCGCTGGGCACCACCACAGGCACACAAAGGGCACATGGTGGCCATCACAGCAGGCACCAAACTGGCACCCAGTGGGCATCACAGTAGATGCCAAATGACCACTGTGGTGGGCACCCAATGGACACCCAATGGACAGCCAGTGGGCATTCAATGGGCACCCAATAGTCATCATTGGTACCCAATGGCCCCCATGGTGGGCACCCAATGGCCACCCCATGACCACCCAATGGCCACCATGATGAGCACTCAATGACCAGCATGATGAGCACCCAATGGCCACCCCCGAGTCCCCAAGGTGGCACCCAGTGGCCACCCAACAGCCACCAGGGTGGGCACTCATTTGCCATGGCGGTGGACACTCAATGGATACCCAAGAACCCCTCCATGGTGGGCACTCAATGGCCACCCCATGACAACCCAATGGGCACTCAATGACCACCATGATGAGCACCCAATGGTCACCCAACCGCCACCATGGTGGGCACTCAATGGCCGCCATGATGAGCACCCAATGGTCACCCAACAGCCACCATGGTGGGCACTCAATGACCACCGTGATGAGCACCCAGTGGCTGCCATGATGAGCACCCAATGGTCACCCAACAGCCACCATGGTGGGCACTCAATGGCCGCCAAGATGAGCACCCAGTGGCCACCCAATGACCACCGTGATGAGCACCCAATGGTCACCCAACAGCCACCATGATGAGCACTCAATGACCACCGTGATGAGCACCCAGTGGCTGCCATGATGAGCACCCAATGGTCACCCAACAGCCACCATGGTGGGCACTCAATGGCCGCCATGATGAGCACCCAGTGGCCACCCAATGACCACCGTGATGAGCACCCAGTGGCTGCCATGATGAGCACCCAATGGGCACCCAATGGCCCCCATGGTGGGCACTCAATGACCACCACGATGAGCACCCAATGGGCACCCCCTGGCCCCGATGGTGGGCACTCAATGGCCACCCCACGAGCACCCAGTTGCCACACCCTGGCCCCCCGGTGCCCCCCGGTGCCCCCGGCCGCACTCACTGCTGGTGGAGGGGCAGAACTGGCCCTGGTGCTCCCCGCTCTGGTGGACGCGGCAGCAGCGCACCATGGGGTTCAGCCAGTCCAGGAAATCGTCCAGCCACGAGGTGGCCGGGATGGCCAGGTAGGACCTGCGGAGGGCGCACAGGAGGGGCTGGCACGGGCCGGGCGCTGCCAGCCGGGCTCCGTGGGCGCCCGCGGATGGGCACTCACACGTTGGCGTAGCGCGTGGCCAGCTGGATGCTCTGCGTCAGCGAGTTGGTGTCGCAGCCCGAGCTGGAGCAGATGGCGTTGGTGCCGTTCTCCGAGGAGAAGTTGTAGCCGCCCGTGGTGACAAAGTAGGTGGGGACGCCCACGGCCAGGTAGCGGTTCATGGCCGAGTAGTACTCGAGCAGGTACGAGTCCTGGGGACGGCTGGCATCAGAGGGGGCACCCGAGGGGCACCCCAGAGGGCGCAGAGGGGGCTCGAAGGGGCACAGAGGAGGAAAAGGGGCACAGGGGCCCAAAGGGACACTGAGGGGCAGAGAGGGGTCCCGGTCTCCCCGTGTGGCCCCATACGGGGCCGTGCCATCCCTGTGCCCACCTCGGGCAGCGCCAGCTCCTGGTCCAGCCCCACGGACACGTGGAAGAGCAGGAAGAGCCCGGCGCAGGCCAGGAACAGGAACAGCAGCACCTGGGGGAGGGGGCTCTGCTCAGGGACCCGGGCACCAAAACCCCCCAGAGACCCCCCCTGGGACCCCAAACCCCCCCACGGCCCCTTGTGTCACCCCCAAAACCCCTGACAGAACTCTGGTGTCACCCCAAAACACCAAATCCCTCCTGTCTCCCCAGTGCCTCCCTGCCCCCCATGTCCCCCATGCCCCCAATGCCCCCCATGTCCCCCAATGCCCCCCTTGTTCCCATGCCCCCAATGCCCCCATGTCCCCCAGTGTCCCCCAATGCCCCCCGTGCCCCCAATGCCTCCCCCTGCTCCCATGCCCCCTGTGCCCCCCGTGCCCCCCATGTCCCCAATTCCCCCCATGCCCCCTGTGCCCCCTGTGCCCCTCATGCCCCCAATTCCCCCAATGCCCCCATGCCCTCAATTCCCCCAATGCCCCCCATGCCCCCAATGCCCCCATGCCCTCAATTCCCCCAATTCCCCCCATGCCCCCCGTGCCCCCCGTGCCCTCACCACGGCAGGTCTCACGAGGGGGTGCAGCAGCACGGGGGTGTAGCAGCGCTCCAGGAAGGGGCGCAGCAGCCCCCGGCCCGCCCCGGCCGTGCCCCCCTTGCCCGTCCCGCAGCAGCAGCAGAGGTCGAAGCGCCCGGCCTGGGGGCACGGCGGGGTTGGCACGGGGAGGTTGGCACAGCAGGGTTGGCACGGCTCCTCCGCAGCACCCCCCGTGCCCTGTGGGTGTGCCCTGCCCAGCCTGGGCACCGCATGGGGACCCTCACCCGGCCCAGGGACCCTCACCCACCCTGGGCATCCTTACGCCCACCCCGGGGGCTTCGTGGGCACCCTGTGCCCACCCTAGGGACATTCTCACCCACCCTGGGGATCCTCACACCCACCTTGGGATCCCCCTGCCCACCCCGTGCCCGCCCCGGGGTCTCCATGCCCACCTTGGGGACTTCTCACCCACTGTAGGGACCCTCTCACCAACCCTGGGGTCCCCGTGCCCACCCTGTGCCCGCCCCTCGCGCCCGGCCCGTGCCCCTTCCCCTCGCCCCGCGGTGCCCCCCCGGTGCCACCTCCTGTCGCCGCCTGTCGAGCGCCACCAGCGCCACAAAGCCCGACATCTGCAGCACGAAGTCCAGCGCGATGGCGAGCGCGGCCGTCAGGGCGAACGTGCGCACGGCGGGCATGGACGAGAGGGCACCTGCGGGGCCCGGGCACCACCCGGGTCACCGGGACATCCCTGGCACCCCCCGGGTCACTGGGACACCCCCGGGTCCCCCTTGGTGTCACCAGGACCCCGTGCCAGCCCCCCAGACCGCACCACACCCCCCGGCCCGTGCCCCTCGTCCCCCGTGTCCCTGTGCCCGCCCCCGTGCCCCCCATGTCCCCGTGCCCCCCGTGCCCGCTGTGTCCCTGTATCCCCGGTGCCCTCTGTGCCCCCCATGTCCCTCGTGTCCCTGTGCCCACCCAGTGCCCCCCATTCCCTGTGCCCCCCATTCCCTGTACCCCCTGCCTGCCCCATATCCCTGTGCCCACCCTGCGCTCCCTGTGCCCCCCATGTCCCCGTGCCCCCTTTGCCCCCGGTGCCCGCGGTGCCCCCTCCTCACCGAACAGGAAGCAGATGGTCTCGGAGAGGCTGCAGAGCAGCATGCTCGGTGCCACCTGTGCCAGCACCCGCCCCAGGTGCTGCTCCCGCGTCTCGCCCGGCTCCCGATGCGACTGCTGCTGCCACAGGGGGGTCAGGGGCACCCGGGGGCACCCCCAGACCCAGGGAACACCCAGGGGGCACCCCCGGATGCCAAATTCCCCCATGCCCACAAATGCCAGCCTTGCCCCGTGGGGATGCCTGTCCTGAAATGTGCCCCCACCCCTGATGCCCCCAGTGCCCTCCAGGCCCCCGGTGCCCCCATCCCCAATGACACCCCCATTCCCCGGTTCCCCGGTGCCCCCCGATGCCCCCCGTGCCCCCCGGTGCCCCCCGTGCCCACCTGCAGCTCCTGCACGAAGATGAAGATGTTGTCGGCGCCCACGGCCAGCACGAGGAAGGGCACGACCTCGATGATGATGAGGGACGAGGGCAGCCCCAGCAGCGCCAGCAGCCCCATGGCGGCCAGCACGGCCCCCAGCACCACCACGATGCCCCCGAGCGCCAGCGTCACCTTGGACTC
Organism: Ammospiza caudacuta; assembly: GCF_027887145.1. Taxonomy (NCBI): domain Eukaryota; kingdom Metazoa; phylum Chordata; class Aves; order Passeriformes; family Passerellidae; genus Ammospiza; species Ammospiza caudacuta. The sequence continues at coordinate 6,745,060 of NC_080618.1, forward strand.
CACCTGCGGGCACCCCCGGGTGGGCACCGCCGTCAGAAACCCCGGATTGGCACCCCCGGAACCCCTGGATTGGCACCCCCGGATCGGCATCCCTGGGTCAGCACCCCCAGATTGGCACCGCCGGGTGGGCACCGCCGTCAGAAACCCGGGATTGGCACCGCCGGGTGGGCACCACGGGTCAGCACCCCCAAACCCCCCGGACTGGCACCCCTGTATTGGCACCCCCGAACCCCTCCCGGGCCGCTGCCGCCACCCCGGAGTGCCCCTGGGATCACGGGGATCCACCCGAACCCCCCTGAACCGACCCCCCGAAACCGATCCCCCGAACCCCCCCAGATTCTCCCTGAACCCCCCCGGATTTTCCCGATCTGCGACGCCCCCGAACCCCTGGAATGCCCCCAAACCGACCCGCCGGGCCTTTCCAGGTCCCTGCGCCACCCCCGGTGCCCCCGAGCTCACCAGGTCCCCGTGCCCCTCCCGGTGCCCTCCCGGTGCCCCCCGCTCACCAGGACCCTCCTCCAGGCCGTGTACTCGCCCAGGGCCAGCGCGATGTAGGCGAACACCAGCAGGTAACTGACGGCGAACACCGGGATGTCCTCCCCGCTCGTGCGGTTGATCTCGTCCTCCAGAGAGCGCTGAGGGGACCGCGACAGTGAGGGGACACCGGGGACACCGGGGGCACAGGGGGGCACGGGGGCATAGAGGCGGGACAGGGGCGGGGAGGGCACTGCGGGCACCAGGGGCAGGGGGACACGAGGAGCACAAAGGGCACTGGGGACATAGAGGGGGGACAGAGACGTAGGGGGCACCGGGAGCACGGGGGGCACGGGGGACACCGGGACATAGAGGGGGGACGGGGACACTGGGGGAACCTAGGGCGTGGGGGACACTGAGGACACTGGGGACACAGAAGGGGCACAGGGACACTGAGGACATGGAGGGGACGTAGGGACATAGAGTGGGACAGGGACGTGGGGGGCCCTGGGGGAACCTAGGGCATGGGGGACACTGGGGACATGGAAGTGGCACAGGGACAATGGGGACACTGAGGACACGGAGGGGACATGGGGGCACTGCGGGCGCCAGGGGCACGGAGGGGACACGGGGTTCACTGAGGCCAATACAGACAGGGTGACACGGGTGACACCAGGGACACAAGGGGCACAGGGACACTGGGACATAGAGGGGGGACAGGGACGTGGAGGACACGGGGGGCACCAGGGACATTGGGGACATGGAGACATGGAGAGGACATGGGGACATAGACGGGGCACAGGGACGTGGGGGGCACTGTGGGCACCAGGGGCATGGGGGACACTGGGGACATGGAAGTGGCACAGGGACAATGGGGACACTGAGGACACGGAGGGGACATGGGGGCACTGCGGGCACCAGAGGCATGGAGGGGACACGGGGTTCACTGAGGCCAATACGGACAGGGTGACACGGGTGACACCGCAAACACGGGGGGCACCGGGGACACTGGGGACATGGAAGGGACACGGGGACATGGAGGTGGCATAAGGGACACAGTGACACGGGTGACACCAGGGACACGGAGGGCACAGGGACATGGAGGGGACACAAGAGCCACACAGGGACACAGAGGGGACACGCAGGGACACGCAGGGGACACGGCGGTCGCACAGGGACACGCAGGGGACACGGCGCCCACCTCGGCCATGAAGGTGACCGAGAGGTTGTGGCGGTGGCGCCGCTGGAAGTCGCGCACCACGCTCAGGAATTGCCGCTCCCAGCTCAGCGCCCACTCCAGGCGCGGGTCCCCCGCGGGGAAATTGTTCAGCGAGTAGGTGACAATGAGCGCCTCGGCCTCCGTGTACTCGGACTCTGCGGGGACACGGCGGTGACGGCGCGGGGACGGCGCGGGGACGCCCCGGGGAGCCCCGAACGCCCCGTACCGCGGTATCCGCCCAGCGCGATGTACGGGAACACGGGCCCGCCGTACTCGGCCATGCAGCTCAGCTCCAGCGCCGTGATGTCCTTGAAGGAGAGCGGGGAGCTGGCGGCGACAGGGCCGGGCCGTCAGCGGGGGCTGTGCCCGCCCGGCCCCGGCCCCGCTGCCACCCGCGGGGTGGCATGGGGGATGCGTGGGTGGCACCCTGAACCCGCGGCCTGGCGCCCCGGATGGCATGGGGGATGTGTGGGTGGCACCCTGAACCCGCGGCCTGGCACCCCGGCTGGTGTGGGACGTGCGGGTGGCACCCTGAACCCGCGGCCTGGCACCCCGGATGGCATGGGGGATGTGTGGGTGGCACCCTGAACCCACGGCCTGGCGCCTCGGTTGGCATGGGGGATGCAGGTGGCATTCTGAACCCATGGGCAGGCACCCCAGAGTGATGGGGACATGTGGGTGACAGCCCAACAGTGATGGGGGACAGCCAGGTGGCAGCCCAGAGACACAGTCTGGCACCCCAGAGCGATGGGGACATGCAGGTGGTACCCCAAACCCACATGGGCATCACCCCAACCCCATAGCTGGGCACCCCACGGTCACTGTGCCACATGGGGCACTCAACAGATGTCACCCCAGCCCCACACCTGGGCACCCCACGGGCACCAAATCATGGACAGAGCCCCCTGGGCATCACCCTAGCCACACGACTGGACACCCCATAGTCCCCATGCCATGTCCAGCACCCACAGATGCCACCCCAGCCCCACAGCTGGGCACCCCATGGGCACCACGCCACGTCCAGCACCCTTGGGGCACCCGAACCCCACACCTGGGCACCCCACAGTGACCGCGCCCCACTGTGGCCCCCGCCCGCGGCACCCACTTGACGCAGTAGATGAGGTGGTCGTGCCAGTCGACGGTGCCCTGCACTTTGCCATCCTGCTGCCAGCCGCGGAGCGCCAGGCGGCTGCGGTTGTTCTGGAAGTACTGCGTGACGCTGGACACGGCGCAGTCGCCCACGCCGGGCGCCGTGGGGTTCAGGGGGGCGTAGCACACGTCCCGCAGGGTGACGTTCCTGCCCTGCGCCCGCGCCGTGGTGCCCGCCAGCTCCTCCTGCAGCTCCAGCAGCGCCAGCAGCACGTCCTGGGCCAGCACCCCGCTGAAGTTCTTGGTGCCCAGCACCACCGAGTCGTAGGCGGTGGTGCCCGGGCGCCCGGGCGCCGTCACGATCACCTGGTTGGTGCGCAGGAAGGGCCCGAAGTGGCGGTCGTGGAACTCCTTCTCCTGCCTGGCACGGCTGCCCGGCGCCGACCAGAGCTGCACGGGGTCCGTGGTCAGCTGCAGGGTCACTATCCCGACCGAGAGCCCTGCGGCCACGGCCACGGCCACGGCCAGCACGGCCAGCGGCCAGGTGGCCACCAGGGCGCCCCAGCGGCGGAACGCCCGCTCCAGGCCGCGCTGCCAGGCGTCGCTGACCCGCCGCGAGCACCCGCGGGCACGCGGTTTCGGCGCCGCCTCGGCCTCGCCCCGGCGGCACAGCGCGGCCACCAGGAAGGCCAGGGCCAGGCCGGCGAAGAGCAGCGCGCAGATGACCAGCACGCCGTCGGCGCGGCCGATGCGGAACGGCGGCGGCGGGTCGGCGGGCGGCACCGTGGGCGGGCACGCCTGGGCGCAGTCCTGGCACGAGCACGGCTCCTGGTCGGCGTCGGGCGCTTGGTCGCAGCCCCAGACGGGCGCGTCCAGCGGGGCGACGCCCCGGCCGGGCTCGGAGCCGTCGGGCAGCAGCTGGAAGTCGATCTGCAGCGGCGCCAGCCCGTTGTTCTTGTCGCCCTGGAAGTCCAGCCAGCGCTGGGCCGTGCACAGCTGGGCACCGTAGCGCCCGCACATGGTGGAGATGGCGTAGCCGCCCGTGGCGGGCATCCGCACGTCCCGGCACGAGGCGAAGGCGGCCTCGGCGTAGCGGCTGCGGTAGAAGAGCTGGTACTCCAGCACGGCCCGGGCGCCGGGCAGCGCCGCGTAGTCGGCGACGCGGGTGACGTTGGTGAACAGGCTCTGGTCGGGGCTGCAGATGTTGTGGCAGTAGAGGTTGGCGAAGTTGCGGGCGCAGGACGGGCACCGTGCCAGGACGGCGCCCGACAGCTCCACGCTGCGGCGCAGCGAGACCAGCTGGGCGTAGCTGCAGCAAACCCGCACGGTGGCATTGTCGCCCCCGACCAGCTCGGGGCACACCACGCGCAGCAGGGACAGCAGCGCGCCCCGTGCCACCCGCGCCGGCGTGTTGGACAGGCAGGGCACCTTGGCGGGCACCAGAGACGAGTTCACCTCGGGGTTGCGGCCGCACTCGTTGTAGAAGGCGCAGACGCCGGCCTGGTGCACGGGGGTCAGCGACGGCGACGCCTGCGGGGACAGGGACGGGGCGGTGGCACGGTGGTGGCACCCTGAGGGGTTGAGGGGAACCCGATGGGCGCTGAGGAGGCGTCGCCGCAGCTCTGGCGCCTTCGGTTCCGCCAAACCGCACCCAGATGGCACCAGTGGGCACCACAGCATTGTACCCACGTTCTGCCACCTCCAGTTCCTCCAAATGTCACCCAGTGTGCGCCACAGCGGTGTCCCCTCCGTTCTGCCGCCCCGGTTCCTCCAAATGTCACCCAAATGTCACCAGCGGGCACCACAGCCGTGTCCCCGTGGCTCTGCCACCTTCAGGCCCTCCAACGACACCCAAATGGCACCCAAAGGGCACCACGGCATCATCCCCACGTTCTGCCACCCCAGTTCCTCCAAATGCCACCCGAATGCCACCCAAAGGGCACCACAGCGGTGTCCCCGTGGCTCTGCCACCTTTGGTTCCTCCAAACCGCACCCAGATGGCACCAGTGGGCATCGTGGCATTGTACCCACGTTCTGCCACCTCCAGGTCCTCCAAATGGCACCCAAAGGGCACCACAGCAGTGTCCCCTCCATTCTGTCACCCCGGTTCCACCAAATGGCGCCCAGGTGGCACCTGATGGGCACCACAATGTATCCAGAGCTCTGCCATTTCCAGGTCCTCCGACAGCGCCCAAATGTCACCCAAAGGGCACCACAGCGGAGTCCCCACGGCTCTGCCACCTTTGGTTCCTCCAACCACACCCAGATGGCACCTAAATGTCACCCAAATGGCACCCAAAGGGCACCACAGCAGTGTCCCCTCCATTCTGTCACCCCAGCCCCTCCAAATGGCACACAAGTGGCACCTGATGGGCACCGCAACATTGTCCCCACTCTGCCACTCTCAGCCCGTCCAAACGTCACCCAAATGCCACCCTGGTGGCACCTGATGGGCACCATGGAGGTGTCCCCCTGCTCTGCCCCTCTCAGTCTCCCCAGTGCCACCCAGCTGTCACCAGGTGCCACCCGAGGGCACCACAAGGAGCGGCTCTGCCACTCCCAGGTCCTGCACATCAGCCCTGACTGGCATCCAAAGGGCACCAAGGGGTGTCCCCACCCTGCCACCTCTGAATGCCACCCAGATGTCACCCAGTGGGTGCCACAATGGTGTCCCCAGCTCTGCCACCTCTTAATGGCACGCTATGGGCACCCAAGTGTCACCCAATGGGCACCCAAAGGGCACCACAGCAGTGTCCCCCTCAGCCCCTCCCAAATGCCACCAGGTGGGCACCCCACCTGTGTCCCCCGAGCTCTGCCACCCCAAAACCTTCCAAGTGCCACCGAGATGTCACCAGGCGGGCACCACAACGGTACCCCCAGCTCTGCCACCCTCAGCCACCCAGATGCCACCAGGTGGGCACCACACCCGTGTCCCCTCAGCTCTGCCACCCCCAAACCTTCCAAATGCCACCCAAATGCCACCAGGTGGGTGCCACAACGGTACCCCCAGCTCTGCCACCCTCAGCCACCCAGATGCCACCAGGTGGGCACCACGCCAGCGTTCCCCGGCTCTGCCACCCCCAAACCTTCTAAATGCCACCCAAATGCCACCAGTGGGCACCACACCCGCGTCCCCCCGGCTCTGCCACCCTCAGCCCCCCCAAATGTCCCCGCTCCGGTGCCACCCCCGGTGCCCGCCCCGTGCCCTCCCAGTGCCACCCGCGGCGTCGCCGTCCCTACCAGCGCCAGGAGCGCGGCCAGGAGGGCGCCGGGCAGTGCCAGGGAGGCGGCCATGCTGGCAGCGCTGTGCCCCGGTGCCACCCGCGCCTTTAAGGGCGGGCAGGGCAGCGCTGGCCTGATGGCAGCGGGGCCAATCAGCCCCGGGCGGATCGATCATTAACCCGATCGATCGATCGGTCCGGGCGGGGCGGGCACGGGCTGGCACCCGCGGGCACCGCAACGGGGCAAAACGGGGGCTTGGGAGCTCGGGGTGGCACCGATGGGCATCAAAATGAGGAGAAAACGGGGGTTTGGGAGCTCGGGGTGGCACCGATGGGCATCAAAATGAGGAGAAAACGGGGGCTTGGGAGCTCGGGGTGGCACCGATGGGCATCAAAATGAGGAGAAAACGGGGGTTTGGGAGCTTGGGGTGGCACCGATGGGCACCGGAATGGGGATCTGGGAGCTCGGGGTGGCATCAAAATGAGGAGAAAACGGGGGAGTTCTGGGTGGCACCGATGGGCACTGGAATGGGGAAAAAATGGGGATTCGGGAGTACAGGGGGCAGTGCCAGCAGGGCACTGAAATGGGGACAAAACAGGAATTGATGAGTTCAGGCTGGCACCAGGGGTGGCATCAGGGGCCACCCACGGGCACCAGATCGGGAATTTGGCAGTTCAGGGTGGCATCGGGGGCACCCAGGGGTGCAGATTCGGGGATAAACGCAGGAATTCGGGAGCACGGCTGGCACAGGGTGGCAGCAGGACATCACCCACGGGCACCTGTGACAGTGGCAGTGCCACATCCCGGGGTGACGCCCGGCTGTGCTGTGCCAGGGCCATCCTGGTGCCATCCCAGCAGTGCCAAAGCCATCCTGGCGCCATCCTGGTGGTGCCAGCGCCACCACGGTGCCCTCTGTCCCAGTGACAAGCCGGCGGTGCCAGTGCCACGCCTTGTATGACAGTGCCATCCTGATAGTGACAGTGCCATGCCGGTGCCATCCCCCTGTGACAGTGCCATGCCATCCCAGTGTGGCAGTGTCATCCCATTGTGACAGTGCCGTGCCATCCCAGTGTGACAGTGCCATCCCCATGTGACAGTGCCAACCCAGTGTGCCATGCCATCCCAGTGTGACAGTGCTGTGCCATCCCAGTGTGACAGTGCCATGCCATCCCAGTGTGACAGTGCTGTGCCATCCCAGTGTGACAGTGCCATCCCAGTGTGACAGTGCCATCCCAGTGTGACAGTGCCATGCCATCCCCATGTGACAGTGCCATCCCAGTGTGACAGTGCTGTGCCATCCCAGTGTGGCAGTGCCATCCCAGTGTGACAGTGCCGTGCCATCCCCATGTGACAGTGCCATCCCAGTGTGACAGTGCCATCCCAGTGTGACAGTGCTGTGCCATCCCAGTGTGGCAGTGCCATCCCAGTGTGACAGTGCCGTGCCATCCCAGTGTGACAGTGCCATCCCAGTGTGACAGTGCTGTGCCATCCCAGTGTGACAGTGCCGTGCCATCCCAGTGTGACAGTGCCACCCGGTGCCCTCTGTACCCGCCGGGTTCAGGGCCTTGGACCCCGTTCGGTGCCACACCTGTCCCCGATGTCACCAGGGCGGGGCAGTGCCACACCCACCCCGGTGCCACACCCACCCCGGTGCCACCCCCGAGCCCGTGCCAGGTCCCTGCAGTGTCCCCAGAGGTGCCAGCCCCCAGTGCCATCGGTGCCACTCCTGGGTGCCCTCGTACCGCTGTTTATGGCCCTGGTGGCCTTGGGGACAACAAGGGGGGACAGATAGCGGGGCACAGAGATAAGGGGGGCACAGATAACGGGGGCACAGATAACGGGGACACTGCCCTGGCACCTTTGCCCACAGCAGCGTCCCTGTCACCCGCCTGGCACCGTGCCCAGCCCGGCCTCAAGGGACACCAGGGGACACCGGAGCGGCTCCTTGGCACCTTTATTTGTCACCGACCCCCGTGGTGCCCTCAGGGTGGCACAGGGGGTAACAGGTGGGCCCGCAGGCTGGCACGGGGGGTGGCCGTGGTGACCCCGGGGTGTGCCCAGGGGCTCAGAGGGTGACACCGGTGTCCCCAGGCTGGCACAGGGGGCGTCCCCAGCTACCCCCAGGCGTGCCAGGTTCAGGAGGTGCCCGCTGCCCCTGGGGGTGCCAGGCTCTCAGGGGGTGTGCCCAGGGTGTGCCCAGGGTGTGTCAGGCTCCCAGGGGGTGTCAGGCTCCCAGGGGGTGCCCAGGGGGTGCCAGGCTCAGGGGGTGCCCTTTGCCCCCCGTTTGTTCCCTCGCCGGGCGAATCTGAAGCTCTGCAGGGGATTCCCGGAGCCGCGGGGCTGAGGAGAAACGGGGGGGATTTGGGGGGGTTTGGGGGATTTAGGGGGGATTTGGGGGGGTTTGGGGGATTTAGGGGGGATTTGGGGGGGTTTGGGGGATTTAGGGGGGATTTGGGGGATTTAGGGGGGATTTAGGGGCATTTAGGGGGGATTTGGGGGATTTGGGGGGGATTTAGGGGGCATTTAGGGGGGATTTGGGGGGATTTAGGGGGGATTTGGGGGGATTTAGGGGGGATTTGGGGGTTTTGGGAAGGATTTGGGAAAGTTTGAGGAGGATTTGGGGGGGATTTAGGGGATTTAGGGGGGATTTGGGGGAAATTTGGGGGATTTGGGGGGGATTTAGGGGAGGTTTAGGGGGAATGTAGGGGGGATTTGGGGGGCATTGGGGGGGATTGGGGGGATTTAGGGGCGATTTGGGGGATTTAGGGGGGATTTGGGGGGGATTTAAGGGGAATTTGGGGGGGATTTAGGGGGGATTTGGGGGAAATTTGGGGGATTTGGGGGGGATTTAGGGGAGGTTTAGGGGGAATGTAGGGGGGATTTGGGGGGCATTGGGGGGGGATTGGGGGATTTAGGGGCGATTTGGGGGGGATTTGGGGGGGATTTAGGGGGGTTTGGGGGAGTTTGGGGAGGTTTGGGGGGATTTGGGGGGGATTTAGGGGGGATTTGGGGGAGTTTGGGGGGATTTAGGGGGGATTTAGGGGGAATTTGGGGGGATTTAGGGGGGATTTGGGGGGGATTTGGGGGTTTTGGGAAGGATTTGGGAGAGTTTGAGGAGGATTTGGGGGGGATTTAGGGGGGGATTTGGGGGGATTGGGGGAAATTTGGGGGATTTGGGGGGGATTTAGGGGAGGTTTAGGGGGAATGTAGGGGGGATTTGGGGGGCATTGGGGGGGATTGGGGGGATTTAGGGGCGATTTGGGGGGGATTTGGGGGGGATTTAGGGGGGTTTGGGGGAGGTTTGGGGGATTTAGGGGGGATTTGGGGGATTTAGGGGGGATTTGGGGGGGATTTGGGGGGATTTAGGGGGGATTTGGGGGAGTTTGGGGGGGTTTGGGGGATTTGGGGGGGATTTAGGGGGGATTTGGGGGAGTTTGGGGGGATTTAGGGGGGATTTGGGGGGATTTGGGGGATTTAGGGGGGATTTGGGGGGGATTTGGGGGTCCAGGGGGTTTTGGGGGATTTGGGGGGGATTTGGGGGTTTTGGGAAGGATTTGGGAGAGTTTGAGGAGGATTTGGGGGGGATTTATGGGGGAAATTGCAAGGGGGGGATTTGGGGCTTCTGGGGGAATTTTGGGGTTCAGGGGCTTTGGGGAGAATTTGGGGAGGAGAATTTGGGGGATTTTGGGGGCGGAATTTGGGGGATTTCGGGGATTTTCGTGGGGGGAATTTGGGGGATTTTTGGGAGGGAATTTGGGGGATTTGGGGGGGGGAATTTAGGGGGGAATTTGGGGAAATTTCAGGGATTTTGGGGGGGATTTGGGGGATTTTGGTCGGGGGCAAATTGGGGAGGGGATTCGGGAGATTTTGGGGAGGGGATTTGGGAGATTTTGGGGAGGGAATTTGGGAGATTTTGGGGGGGAATTTGGGAGATTTTGGGGGTGGGGATTTGGGAGATTTTGGGGAGGGGATTTGGGAGATTTTGGGGAGGGGATTTGGGAGATTTTGGAGGTGGGGATTTGGGAGATTTTGGAGGTGGGGATTTGGGAGATTTTGAGGGGGGAATTTGGGGAGGGAATCCGGGGGACTTTGGGAGGGAATTTGGGGGATTTTGTGGGAATTTTGGGGGGAATTTGGGGTCCCTCACCTTCCTCCCCCCTCGCCGGGCCCCGGCCCCTCGGGGACATTTCCTCTTTTTGGGGTTGGGGTCGGCGATGCCGCGGAGACTGGGGGGCACTGGGGAGCACAAAGGGGGTTAGTGCACCCCAAAACCACCCCTGAATCCCAGTTACCCCAATTCCTACCCCAAAACCACCCACAAACCCTAATTTCCCCAATTTCCCCCTTTTTCTTCCACAAATTTTCAAATTTCCCCCCCATTTTTCCCAATTTCCCTCTTTTTTGCCCCATTTTTGGGTACTCAGGTACGTGGCCCAGGTAGGGCTGAAGCTGCTCCCAGTTCCCCATTTTTACTCCAAAATTTCACTTTTTAACCCATTTTTCCCCAAAATTTCCCTATTTTCCCAATTTCCCCCTTTTTTGCCCCATTTTGGTGCCCAGTGGCCCACGTGGGGCTGACCCCATTCCCAGGACCCACTTCCCCATTCCCCATTTTTTCCCCCAAAATTTCAATTTTTTTCCCCATTTTCCCCCCGTTTTTTCCCCAAATTCCTTTTTTTTTCCCCAATTTCCCCCTTTTTTGCCCCATTTTTGGGCACCCAGGTACTCAGGCTCGTGGCCCACATGGGGCTGATCCCATTCCCAGTTCCCCATTTTTCTCCCAAAATTTCAAATTTTTTCCCCATTTTTGCCCCGTTTTTTCCCCAAATTTCAATTTTTTTTCCATTTTTTCCCCATTTTTCCCCAATTTCCCCCTTTTTTGACCCATTTTTGGGCACCCAGGTACTCAGGCTCGTGGCCCACGTGGGGCTGATCCCATTCCCAGTTCCCCATTTTTCTCCCAAAATTTCAAATTTTTTCCCCATTTTTGCCCCGTTTTTTCCCCAAATTTCAATTTTTTTTCCATTTTTCCCCATTTTTTCCCAATTTCCCCCTTTTTTGCCCCATTTTTGGGCACCCAGGTACTCAGGCACGTGGCCCACATGGGGCTGATCCCATTCCCAGTTCCCCATTTTTCTCCCAAAATTTCAAATTTTTTCCCCATTTTTGCCCCGTTTTTTCCCCAAATTTCAATTTTTTTTCCATTTTTTCCCCATTTTTTCCCAATTTCCCCCTTTTTTGCCCCATTTTGGTACCCAGGTACTCGGGCACGTGGCCCATGTGTGGCTGCACGTTGGCCGGGTGCAGGGGCCGGTCGTGCCTCAGCGCCTGCAGGTCCCGGGGATTGTCCTCAAAATACACCTGGAATTCATTAATTAACCATTAATTAACCCTTAATTAGCCCTTAATTCATCCTTAATTAAGAACTAATCAATAATTTGTCAATTGCAGCAGGGAAACTCCTCCCCCAGAGGCGTTAAAATGGCAAAAATCAGGTTCAAACTGAGGGGTTGGGGAGGAAATCCCCAAAAGATTTGGGGTTTTTAGCCCCATTTTGGGGTTTTTAATCCAAATTTTAGGGCTTTTTATCCCAATTTTGGGGGTTTTACACCAATTTTGGGGTTTTTATCCAAATTATGGTGGTTTTTAATCCAAATGTTGGGGGTTTTATTCACATTTTGTGTATTTTTTTATCCCAATTTTGGGGAGTTTTTTCATCTCAATTTTGGGGGTTTTTTGTCCCCATTTTGGGTATTTTTTAATTCCCCCTTTTGGGTATTTTTAATCCCATTTTTTAAAGCACCCATCTTAATTTTTGTGGGGTTTTTTATCCCCATTGCAGAGGTTTTAACCCCATTTGGGGGTTTTTATCCCCATTTTAGGGATTTTTATCCCAATTTTGGGTATTTTTCTATCCCCATTTCGGGTGCTTTTAATCCTATTTTTTTCAAGCTTCCATTTTAATTTTTGTGGGTTTTTTATCCCCATTTAGGAGGTTTTTATCCCCATTTTAGTTTTTTTTTTTTTTTTTGAGCCCCAATTTTGGGGGTTTTATCTCAATTTTGGTTTTTTTTTTTTTAATCCAATTTTTGTGTTTTTTTTTTTTTTTTACCCAATTTTGGGGGTTTTCACCCCAGTTTTGGGGTCTCACCTTGAGCTTCTCGCAGTTGAGCAGCTCCTGGCGCAGCTCCCGCAGCCGCGCCTCGCGCACGGCCTGCTTGGTGACAGCGCGCATGGCGTCCTGGGGACATTGGGGACATCATTGGGGACATTGGGGACATCATTGGGGACATCAATGGGACATTGGGGACATCAATGACATCATTGGGGACGTCAATGACATCATTGGGGACATCAATGGGACATTGGGGACATCATTGGGACATTGGGGACATCAATGACATCATTGGGGACATCAATGACATCATTGGGGACAGGCCTGCTTGGTGACAGCGCGCATGGCGTCCTGGGGACATTGGGGACATCAATGACATCATTGGGGACATCAATGACATCACTGGGGACAGCCCTGCTTGGTGACAGCGCGCATGGCGTCCTGAGGACATTGGGGACATCATTGGGGACATTAATGGGACATTGGGGACATTAATGGGACATTGGGGACAGGCCTGCTTGGTGACAGCGCGCATGGTGTCCTGGGGACATTGGGGACATCACTGGGGACATTAATGGGACATTGGGGACATTAATGGGACACTGGGGACATTAATGGGACCCTGGGGACAGGCCTGTCCCCTCAGTGTCCCCCTGGTGTCCCCGCTGTCCCCTCAGTGTCCCCTCACCCTGCAGCGGTAGCGCAGCGTCTCGATCTCCTCCATGCGGAACTCGTAGGGCTGCAGCATGGACTGCCCGTTCTCTGCGGGGACACGGGGCCACCTCAGCGTCACCTCAGCGTCACCTCAGCGTCACCTCAGCGTCCCCAAACCCCCTCAGTGTCCCCAGTGTCACCTGCTGCCAGCGTGTCCTCGATGCGCCGCAGCCCCTCCAGCTCGTCGGGCAGTGCCAGCGTCAGCGCCGTGCCAGGGCTGTCCCCACGCGCTGTCCTGGGGACAGGGACGCCGTGGGGACACCGTGGGGACGGGGACAGGACACAGGGACCACGGGGACAGGGACACCGGGGACACCCTGGGGGCACCCATGGGGACAGGGACACTGGGAGCTGTGGAGACAGGGACACGGTGGGGACAGGGACACCCTGAGGACAGGGACAGCGTGGGGACAGGGATAGCAGGGACCACGGGGACACCCTGGGGACACCAAGGTGACTCTGGTGACCCCGTGGTGGCCCTGTGTCACACCTGCCCACACGATGGATGTAGGTCTCCACAGAGTTGGGGACATCGAAGTTGATGACGGCGGCGACGTTCTGGAAATCGATGCCACGAGAGACCCCGAACTCGGGGTCCTGGGGACACTGCGGGGGCTGCGTCTTCTTGTCACCCTTCTTGTCACCCTTCTTGTCACCCTTCTTGTCACCTTTCCTGGGGGCACATGGGGACAGTCAGGGACAGGGGGACACCGCGGGGACTGTCCCTTCCTGTCACCCTTCCTCCCCACACAACGGGGTCAGGGACGTGGGTCCCAGTCTCCAGTCCCACCCACTGTCCCTGCTGTCCCCAGTGCCATCCCCAGTGTCCCCAAGATGTCCCCAGTCTGACCTGGCTGTCCCCAATGTCCCCTTGCTGTCCCTATTGTCTCCAGTCTGACCTGGCTGTCTCCAGAGTCCCCAGTGTCCCTGCTGTCCCCAGGCTGACCTGGCCATGTCCTGGCTGTCCCCAATCTGACCTGGCTGTCCCCAGTGCCACCCTGCTGTCCCCAATGTCCCCACAGCCACCCCACTGTCCCCAGTGTCCCCAATCTGACCTGGCCGTGCCCCCCCTGTGCAGGCGGCGCCGGGGGAGCTCTGGCCATGCCCTGGCTGTCCCCAATGTCCCCAGTGTCCCCATTGCCACCCCAATGTCCCCAGTCTGACCTGGCCGTGCCCGCCCTGCGCGGGCGGTGCCGGGGGGGCTCTGGCTGTCCCCAGTGCCACCCCAATGTCCCCAATGTCCCCAGTCTGACCTGGCCGTGCCCGCCCTGCGCGGGCGGTGCCAGGGGGGCTCTGGCTGTCCCCAGTGCCACCCCAATGTCCCCAATGTCCCCAGTCTGACCTGGCCGTGCCCGCCCTGCGCGGGCGGTGCCAGGGGGGCTCTGGCTGTCCCCAGTGCCACCCCAATGTCCCCAATGTCCCCAGTCTGACCTGGCCGTGCCCGCCCTGCGCGGGCGGTGCCGGGGGGGCTCTGGCTGTCCCCTGTGCCACCCCAATGTCCCCAATGTCCCCAGTCTGACCTGGCCGTGCCCGCCCTGCGCGGGCGGTGCCGGGGGGGCTCCGCCGGCCCCTCCTCGTCGGTGGCCACGATGTAATCATAGAGACCCCGGTTAAACTGGGCAATGACGTGGCACCTGTGGGACAGGGACGGGGACACCATCCCAGTGACACCTGGGACATCCCAGTGTCACCAGGCACCCCGGGACACGAATGGCAATTAAACGCACAAATGGAAATTCCAAAAAACAGCACCCCATAAACCCCAGAAACCCCAGAAATCCCTCAGGGCTCACCGGGATCCCACAGGCAGCAGCGGGTTGAGGGCACAAATGGGAATTCCCATAAACCCCACCCCATAAATCCCACCCCGTTGTCTCCCCTCAGAAATCACCGGGATCAGGTGAAAATTCAGGAATTCAGGACTCAAGTGGCAATTCCCACAAATCCCACCCCACAAATCTCACCAGGACTCACGGGGATCCCGCAGGCAGCAGTGGGTTGAGGACACAAACGAGAATTCTCACCCCACAAATCCCACCCCATTCCTTCCTCTCAGGAATCACTGGGACCACGTGAAAACCCAGGAATTTAGGACTCAAACAGCAATTCCCACAAACCTCACCCCACAAACCCCACAAACCCACCAGGACTCGCCGGGATCACACAGGCAGCTGCAGACTGAGGACAAAACCAGGAATTCCCACAAACCCCACCCCACAAACCCCCCATACCCACCATGACTGGGCGGGCAGCTGCGGGTTGAGGGCACAGATGGCAATTCCCATCCCACCCCACAAACCCAACCCCACAAACCCCCTATACCCACCATGACTGCGCGGGCAGCAATGGGTTGAGGGCACAAATGGCAATTCCCATCCCACCCCACAAACCCCACCCCATAAACCCCACCAGGACTCACCGTGAGCGGGCAGGCAGCAATGGGTTGAGGGCACAGATGGCAATTCCCATCCCACCCCACAAACCCCACCCCATAAACCCCCCCATACTCACCGTGAGCGGGCGGGCAGCTGCGGGTTGAGGGCACAGATGGCAATTCCCATCCCACCCCACAAACCCAACCCCACAAACCCCCTATACCCACCATGACTGCGCGGGCAGCTGCGGGTTGAGGGCACAGATGGCAATTCCCATCCCACCCCACAAATCCCACCCCACAAACCCCCCCATACTCACCGTGAGCGGGCGGGCAGCTGCGGGTTGAGGGCACAGATGGCAATTCCCATCCCACCCCACAAATCCCACCCCACAAACCCCCCCATACTCACCGTGAGCGGGCGGGCAGCTGCGGGTTGAGGGCGCAGGCGGCGATCCCGAACTGCTCCAGGAACAGTTTGACCCTGAAGGCCCGGGCCAGGCTGCCCACGAAGAGCAGCGCCCGGCCCCGCAGCAGCCGCAGCTTCAGCAGCGCCGCCAGCAGCAGGAACTTGTCCTCCTCCGTGGGACAGCGCAGCTGGAACTGCTGCAGCTGGGAGCTGCCCGGGAGACGGGGCTCAGGGGGGAGAACCTGAACCTAAAATTGGAATTTGGGGTTAAAAACCTGAAATTGGGCACTGGGGAACTGCTGCAGCTGGGAGCTGCCCGGGAGACAGGGCTCTGGGGGCAGGACATGGACATGGAACAGGATTTGGGGGTAAAAACCTGAAATTTGGGATTGGGGAACTGCTGCAGCTGGGAGCTGCCCAGGAGACCGGGCTCTAGGGGCAGGACATGGACCTAAAATTGGGGGATTTGGGGTTAAAATCCCAAAATTTCAGATTGGGAACTGCCAAATCCCAAACTGGGAACTGGGGAACTGCTGCAGCTGGGAGCTGCCGGGGAGTTGGGGCTCTGGGGGCAGGACATGGACCTGGAATTGGGGGATTTGGGGTTAAAAACCTGAAATTGGGGACTGGGAACTGCCCAGGAGACAGGGCTTGGGGGGCAGGACATGGACCTAAAATTGGGGCATTTGGGGTTAAAATCCCAAAATTGGGGATTGGGAACTGCCAAATCCCAAACTGGGCACTGGGGAACTGCTGCAGCTGGGAGCTGCCTGGGGAGACGGGGCTCTGGGAGCAGGACATGGACCTGGAATTGGGGGATTTGGGGTTAAAAACCTGGAATTGGGCACTGGGGAACTGCCAAATCCCAAACTGGGAACTGTGGAACTGCTGCAGCTGGGAGCTGCCGGGGAGTTGGGGCTCTGGGGGCAGGACATGGACCTGGAACAGGATTTAGGGTTAAAATCCCAAAATTGGAGATTGGGAACTGCCAAATCCCAAATTGGGAACTGGGGAACTGCTGCAGCTGGGAGCTGCCCAGGAGACAGGGCTCTGGGGGCAGGACATGGACCTGGAACAGGATTTGGGGTTAAAAACCTGAAATTGGGGACTGGGAACTGCCCAGGAGATGGGGCTCAGGGGGCAGGACACGCACCTGGAACAGGAATTTGGGGTTAAAAACCTGAAACTGGGGATTGGGAACTGCCGGGGAGTTGGGGCTCGGGGGGCAGGACATGGACATGGAATGGGATTTGGGGTTCAAACCCCAATACTGGGCACTGGGGAACTGGAATTCCCAGGGAATCTGGGGTCGGGATCCCAAAATGGGCACTGGGAACTGCTGCAGCTGGGAGCAACTCTGGGGACAGAACCTGCACCTGGAACAGGATTTGGGGTCAGGAATGGGAAATGAGGGATTTGTGTTTCAGGGTGGAACCCCCAGAGCTCACTCCAGACCCCCCAAAATGACCCAAACCCCCCAAATTCCTCACGGGGTTGTGCAGCACCAGCTCCTGCAGCGCCTCCAGCTCGGGGTTCAGGGTGGCCGACACCAGCAGGGCCTGGTAGATCTTGGGCATGTGGCTGGGGGGGCACGGGGGGTCAGGGGCACCCCAAAACCTCCCCAGGGCACCCCAAAACCACCCAGAACACCCCAAAACTGCTCAGAACCCCCCTAACCCTTCAGTGCCCCAAAAAACCTTCAAGACCCCAAGATCCCAGTGCCCCCCAAATTCTCAGCACACCCTGAAATCTCAAAACCTCCAGCGTCCCCCAAAATCTCTCAGGGAACCCCAAAACTTCAAAAACCCCAAAGCCTTCAGTGTCCCCTCCCCGTCCCCCTTGGTGTGCCCCCATTGTCCTCTCAGTGTCCCCTCCCCTTGTCCCCCCCACTGTCCCCATGCCGCCCCCTGTACTCCCACACTGTCCCCCCTTCCTGTCCCTCCAGTGCCACCCCTGGGTGTCTCTTCCCTGTCTCCCTGTGTCCCCTCCCATTGTCACCTCCACTGTCCCCACTCGTTGTCCCCTTGGTGTCCCCTGCCTGTCCCCCCAATATCCCCTCCCTGTCCCCTGTGTCCCTCTCTGTATCCCCTCCCTGTCCCTTCCATGTTCCCCTGGGTGTCCCCTCCCTGTCCCCCCAGGTGTCCCCTCAGTATCCCCTCCTTGTCCCCTGTGTCCTTCTCTATGTCCCCCCCTGTGCCCTGGGTGTCCCCTCCCTGTCCCCAGTGTGTCCCCCGATGTCCCCTCGGTTTCTCCTCCCTGTCCCCCCATGTCCTTCTCTATGTCCCCTCCCTGTCCCCGGTGTCCTCTGGGTGTCCCCTCAGTATCCCATCCTTGTCTTCCTGAGTCCTTCTCTGTGTCCCCTGGTGTGCCCCCATGTCCCCTCAGTGTCCCCTCAGTGTCCCCTGGGTGTCCCCCCGGTTTCCCCTCCCTGTCCCCACCATGTCCTTCTCTGTGTCCCCCCACGTCCCCCGGCTGTCCCCAGCGTGTCCCCAGCGTGTCCCCACCAGAGCAGGGCGCGGATGTCGTCCCCGAAGCCGAAGGACAGCAGCAGATCGGCCTCGTCCAGCACCAGCAGCTCCAGCCAGGGCCGCAGTGCCAGGCTGTGCCCGGCCACGTGTGCCAGGACACGGCCAGGCGTGCCCACCACGATGTCGGGCTGCTCCATCAGCACCGGCCTGGGGACACACAGGGGTCAGTGACACCAAGGGGACACCCAGGGGACACCCAGGACATTGAGGGGACACCCAGGGGACAGCCAGTGCCAGGCTGTGCCCGGCCACGTGTGCCAGGACACGGCCAGGCGTGCCCACCACGATGTCGGGCTGCTCCATCAGCACCGGCCTGGGGACACACAGGGGCCAGGGGGGCTTGGGGACATCGAGGGGACACTCAGAGAGGGGTCAGGAACACCCAGGGGACACTCAGGGAGGGGTTAGGTCAGGCACATTGAAGGGACATGGAAGGGACACCTGGAGAGGAGTCAGGGACATGGAGAGGACACTCAGGGGACACCTGGAGAGGAGTCAGGGACATTGAGGGGACACCCAGGGGACACCTGGAGAGGAGTCAGGGACATGGAGAGGACACTCAGGGGACACCCAGAGGGGTCACGGGGCTCAGGGACATTGAAGGGACACCCAGGGGACACCCAGGGAGGGGTCAGGGCCAGGCTGTGCCCATCCAGGTGTGCCAGGACACGTCCAGGTGTGCCCACCACAGGGCACCAGCCTGGGGACACGGTGGGCAGGTCAGGGACACCAGGGTGGCTCTGGGGACACGGGGGGGGTCAGGGGACACGGTGGGCAGGTCAGGGACACCAGGGTGGCTCTGGGGACACGGGGGGGCTCAGGGGACACCGGGGTGGCTCTGGGGACACCGGGTGGGTCAGGGGACACCGGGTGGGTCAGGGGACACGGGGGGGCTCAGGGGACACCGGGGGGGCTCAGGGGACACCAGGGTGGCTCTGGGGACACGGGGGGCTCAGGGGGTGGCTCTGGGGACACGGGGGGGCTCTGGGGACACCGGGGGCTCAGGGGACACCGGGGGGGCTCTGGGGACACGGGGGGGCTCAGGGAACACCGGGGGCTCAGGGGGTGGCTCTGGGGACACCGGGGGCTCAGGGCACACCGGGGGCTCAGGGGTGGCTGACCGCTGCTCGGCGAGGTCCGAGTGGCCGCAGAGCTCGGCCACGCGCAGCTGGCGGGCGCAGAAGGCGGCCAGGCGGCGCAGGGTGTGCCCAACCTGCCGTGCCAGCTCCGCAGAGGGCACCAGCACCAGCGCCCGCACGGCCTGCGGCACGGCTGGGGACGCCTGGGGACACGGGGGGACGGCGGGGTCACTGGGGGCACACGGGGGGGACAGCAGGGTCAGCCCCAGCGGCCCCCAGTGCACCCCAGTGTTCACATCCCCTCAGTGCCCCCAGTCCCCCAGGGCACCCCAGTGCTCCCAGTGCCCCCAGTGCCCCCAGTACTCCCTTGATGCCCAGCAGCTTGTGCAGCACGGGCAGTCCCAGTTTCCCCAGTACCCCCAGTTCCCCCAGTACCCCCAGTTTCCCCAGTTCCCCCAGTCTCCCCAGTACCCCCAGTTCCCCTCAGTACCCCCCAGTACCCCCCAGTACCCCCAGTTCCTCCCAGTACCCCCAGTATCCCCAGTACCTCCTTGATCCCCAGCAGTTTGTGCAGCACGGGCAATCCCAGTTCCCCCCAGTACCCCCAGTTCCCCCCAGTTTCCCCCAGTACCCCCAGTTCCCCCCAGTACCTCTTTGATCCCCAGCAGTTTGTGCAGTCCCAGTATCCCCAGTTCCCCCAGTATCCCCAGTTCCCCCAGTATCCCCAGTTCCCCCAGTATCCCCAGTACCCCCAGTTTCCCCAGTTCCCCCAGCACCTCTTTGATCCCCAGCAGTTTGTGCAGCACGGGCAATCCCAGTATTCCCAGTACCCCCAGTTCCCCCAGTACCCCCAGTTCCCCCAGTTCCCCCAGTACCCCCAGTACCCCCAGTTCCCCCCAGTTCCCCCAGTACCCCCAGTTTCCCCAGTACCTCTTTGATCCCAAGCAGTTTGTGCAGTCCCAGTACCCCCAGTACCCCCAGTACCCCCAGTTCCCCCAGTACCCCCAGTTCCCCCAGTATCCCCAGTTCCCCCAGTTCCCCCCAGTTCCCCCAGTACCCCCAGTTCCCCCAGTTTCCCCAGTACCTCTTTGATCCCCAGCAGTTTGTGCAGTCCCAGTACCCCCAGTATCCCCAGTACCCCCAGTTCCCCCAGTACCCCCAGTTCCCCCAGTTTCCCCAGTACCTCTTTGATCCCCAGCAGTTTGTGCAGCACGGGCAGTCCGTACGCTCCCGTTTTCCCTGAGCCGGTCCTGGCCCGGGCCAGCAGGTCCCGGCCCTCCATGGCCAGCGGGATGGCGCGGGCCTGGATGGCCGTGGGCACTGCCCAGCCCAGCTCCGCCACCGCCTGCGGGCACAGAGCTCGGTGTCACCTCGGGGACACCGCAATGGTGACAGTCCCAGTGCCACCGCCTCCCCGTGGGGACAATCTCCACTGTCCTCCCACCCCAGGAGACTCCGGTGCCCTCTCAGCCCCCCCCACCCCTGAAGGGATTCCAACGCACCCTCCCCTCAGAGGGATCCCAGTGTCCCCGTGCCCTCAGAGGGTCCCCAGAGCGACCCCACAACCCCCGCGCCACCCCGGTGTCCCCATCCCTTCTTCCCCCGATCCCTCCCCTCGGAGGGACCCCTCACCCCTCCCGGCACCCCGGCGATCGCCGCCTCCCCAATGCCCCGCTATCCCCGGCCAAACTCCCCGCCGGTCCCGTTGCGCTCACCCTCAGCAGCCGCCCGTCCAGCCCCATGTGCTCGAACCCCTTCGCCTCCATCTCTGCCGCCATCTTGGCCCCGCCGCGCACGCACTTCCGGTCCCGCGGCCCCGCCCACCGGCGCTTCCGGCGCGCGCAGAGCGCCGCCATGGCGGCTGAGGGCGCCCCCTGGCGGCGGAGGACCCAGAGCACCCCGACACCCCAAAATCCGCCCCGGGACCGATTTTTGGGGTGAAAACGGCCGGGTTTGGGCAGCAGCTGAATGCCTGCAGCGCCACGACCCCCTTCCCACCCCAAAACGCACCGGCAACTCTTGGTGGAACAAAAAAACCTTTATTTCCCCCCCCAAAAAAAACCACCTCGGGGGGTGGCGCCTTTCTCTGCTCCCTCCATGGCAAGCAGGGCACCCCAAAATCCGCAGGGAGCGCCCCAGGGTGGGTGGGATGGGTTTGGGGTCCCTCCCCAGCAACCTGGGATGGGTTTGGGGTGCCAGAAGGGAGTGAGGGACCCTCCCCAGCACCCCAAAATGCGTGGGATGGGTTTGGGGGTCCCTCCCTAGCAGCCCAAGGTGGGTGGGATCCCCCATTACAGGGTTAGGAGTGGATTTTGGGGATCCCTCTGGGATCAGGGTTGGTTTTGGGGTGCTCCCCAAGGTGAGGGTGAGGTTTGGGGCACACCCTGGGATGGGGGTGCATTTTGGGGTGTCTTTTGGGGTTGGGGTCGGTTTTGGGCTGCCCCCCAGGTTGGAATGGATTTTGGGGTACCCCTCGAGGGGGTTTCGGGGGGCTAGACGAGTTTCTTGGCCTCGAAGAAGCTCTTGAGGTGCCGCATCTGCCAGAGGCCGGTGAGGATGAGGATGACGGTCTGGGCGATGGACCACCAGAGCACGCGCTGGTTGGTGCTCTCGCTCGTCATGCGGAACCGCTCCTCCCGGTACTGAGGGGAAAACCCCAAAGATTCACCCCAAAACCCCGAAGATTCACCCCAAAACCCCACAAATCCACCCCAAAATCCCATAAATCCACACCAAAATCCCATAAATCCACACCAAAGCTGCAGGTTCACCCCAAAACCCCAAAAATCTACCCCAAAACCCCACAGATTGGCTGGTTGGTGCTCTCGCTCGTCATGCGGAACCGCTCCTCCCGGTACTGAGGGGAAAACCCCAAAGATTCACCCCAAAACCCCAAAGATTCACCCCAAAACCCCACAAATCCACCCCAAAATCCCATAAATCCACACCAAAACCCCATAAATCCACACCAAAGCTGCAGGTTCACCCCAAAACCCCAAAAATCTACCCCAAAACCCCACAGATTGGCTGGTTGGTGCTCTCGTCATGCGGAACCGCTCCTCCCGGTACTGAGGGGAAAACCCCAAAGATTCACCCCAAAACCCCGAAGATTCACCCCAAAACCCCACAAATCCACCCCAAAATCCAATAAATCCACACCAAAATCCCATAAATCCACACCAAAGCTGCAGGTTCACCCCAAAACCCCAAAAATCTACCCCAAAACCCTGTGAACTCCACCCCAAACCCTCAGATTGACCCCAAAACCTCATGAATTCAACCCCAAAAATTCACCCCAAAACCCCACATGAATTCACCCCAAACCCTCAGATCGACCCCAAAACCCCATGAATTCAACCCCATAAATTCACCCCAAAACCCTAAAGACTGACCCCAAAACCCCACAAATTCACCCCAAAAAACCCCTGAGAAATCCACCTAAAACCCAAAAAATTCACACTGAAACCTCACAGACTGACCCCAAAACCCTACATGAATCCACCCCAAAACCTTTCAGATTGACCCCAAAAATCCACGAATTCACCCCCAAACCCCCATAAATCCCCCCAAACCCCCCTTGGTGCCCACCTACCCTCTGGTAGTTCTGCTCCTTCTGGATCTGCTCCACCTGGTCGAGCAGCTGGCGCGCGCGGAGCTGCAGCTCCGTCAGCTTGTCCTTGGCAGCGATCTCGGGGTAGTTGTTGGTGTGCTCGCCCACCTGGATGTCCAGGTGCACCCGCTGCGGGACAGGGCACGGGCTGGCACCACGGCTGGCACCGACCATGGCACCAGTAATGCCAACAATATGGCACCAACCATGGTTCCAACCATAGCAACAATCGTGACGCCAGTAATGGCACCAACCATGGCTCGAACCAACCACGGCACCAACCATGGCACCAGTTATGGCACCAACCATGGCTCAAACCAACCACGGCACCAACCATGGCACCATTACTGGTGCCAACCATGGCTCCCAACCATGGCACAACCATGGTCCAAGCATGGCACCAGTAATGGCACCAACCAGGCTCCAACCATGGCTCCAATCACGGCTCCCAAACATGCCAAACATGGCATTGGTAATGGCTCCAACCATGGATCCAGCCATGTAATGGCGCCAACCATGGCATCAACCATGGCATCAATCATAGCAACAACCTCGGCACTAACCATGGCACCAGTAATGGCATCAACCATGGTCCAACCATGGCACCAATCATGGCTCCAACCATGGCACCAGCAATGGAACCATCAATGGCACAGCCATGGGTAGGGCACAGGGCTGTCACCAGCGCTGGCACAGCCATGAGAAGGGCATGGGGCTCCCCCAGGGCTGCGCCAGGGCCATCCCCGAGGGTGTCTCAGGGCTGTGCCAGGCTGGCACAGGGCACGGTTACCAGCTTGCCCCCGGCGAACAGCGCCATGCGGGTGGAGTTGGAGTGCAGGCAGATCTGGTGCTCGCCCGGCGTGTGCGACGTGAACGTGAAGCGCCCCTCGGAGCCGTACTGCCGCGACATCACCACCTGTGCCAACGTGGGGACACTGTCAGGGCCATGGGCATGGCTATTGGCACCACCTGTGCCAACGTGGGGACAGCGTCAGGGCCATGGGCACGGCCACTGGCATCCTGTGGGGACACTGTCAGGCCATGGCACTGGCATCCCACGGGGACACTGTCACTCCCCCGGGGGCTGGGGCACAGCCTGGGGATTGCCCAAACGCCCCCCGCCAAAGACCCCTCCCCATGCCCGAGGGATGCCCAGGAGCCCCTCCCCGTGCCCACGAGATGCCCAAGCCCCCCTCACCTTTCCGTCGGGGTCCTTGACCTCCACGTGCATGCCCAGCCCGGGGGTGGAGGGCAGGAAGGACTCGGACTGTTTGTCCCACAGCTGCGTCCGGTAATTGCCTGGCACGGAGCGGGCACGGGGCTCGGAGCCGACCCCCGCGCCCGGTGGTTCCTCCCGCTCCCCCCCCGCCAACCCTCAGTGGTTCCCCCCGCTCCCCGCCAATCCCCCGGTGGTCTCTCCCATTCCCCCCCCGCCATTCCCGGTGGTCTCTCCCCCCTCACGCCCCCGCCATTCCCGGTACTCCCCGCCGCCGTCCGCACCGATGACCATGGTCTCGTCGGGGATCTCCTCGATGAAGCAGCGCTTCTCGGTCTCTCCGATGTGGAAGTAGAGCCCGTGCGCGCCCCAGCCCAGCAGCAGCACCGCGGCCATCGCCGCCCTCATCGCATCCCACAGCGCCGCCATGATTCCTCCCGCCCGCCCGCCGGGGGCGCTCTGCGCATGCGCCAGCGCCTCACCCTGCTCAACTCGCATGCGCCGCACTCTCGGCGCAGGCTCTGCACACGCGCAGTGCGGCCCTCACCGCCGTGTCTCGCTTTGCGCATGCGCAACACCCACGGCCACTCAGGGCTCCCCACGCCACCCGTGTGCTTCCCGCAGCTCCCGCAGCGCGCACGCGCGCCCTCCGCCGCGGTGGCGCAGCGGGGAGGGCGCCGCTCTCTCACTGCTGAGATCGCAAGTTCGAGCCCCGCCACAGCCATCGCGGGGGTCGCGGTGTCCCCACGCGTGTCACGCTGTCACCTTCCCCCCCCCCGCCATGTGTCCCCTCGTTTGTCACCCCGCGGGGATGCTGAGCAATGGCGGGGGCGGGGCGCGCCCTTCTCAGCAGTGTGGCAACACCGGCAACTTTCTTCCTTCCTTCCTCCCTTCCTCTCCGCCGCCCGCAGCGCCCGGAGCCGGGGGTCCCACTGGAACCGGGGGTAACACCGGAGCCGGGGGTGTCACAGCGGAGGCAGGGGCGTCACAGGAGCCGGGGTCCCAGCGGAACAGGGGGTCCTACAGGAACCGGGGGTCGCACCGGAGCCGCGGTCGCACCGGAGCCGGGGTCCCGGCAGAACCGGGGGTCCCATGGGTGAGCGCTGCCCGGGGACCCCGCGCACGGCCCGGAGGGGACACGGAGCGCCCGGCACGGCCGGTGCCACCGGGAGGGGTCCCCGAGGCTCGGCGGGCGCGGGCAGGGGGCGCGGGGGCCTCCGCGTGGCCGCCCTCAGCCTCGCCCTCCTCTTCCTCCGCGCAGAGGCCGAAGGCTTCGCCCTCTGCCACGCGCCCGCGCTGCAGACCGAGGTGTTCCAGTACCGGTAAGGGGCGGCCCGGGGGCGGCGGGGGCGGCACGGGACGGGGGTGGCACCGAGCGGTGGCACCGCCGTCCCCCCTTTGCCCGCCAGGCTGTGGGACGTGAACCAGCGCTCGCTGTACCTGCGCGGTGACCAGCTGGTGGCCGGGCACCTGCAGGGCGCCAACGCCGCGCTGGAAGGTGACGCGGGGACGAGCGCGGGGGCGCGCGCGGGGACAGCCGCGGGGACGCGCGCTGAGGGTCCCCGTGTCACCCACCCACCCGCAGAGAAAGTGTTCTGGGTGCCCAACCGAGCCCTGGAGCCCGCGCGGCTGCCGGTGATCCTGGGGATCCGGAGCGGCTCCCGCTGCCTCCGCACCGAGCGCGGCCCCGCCGGAGAGCCCCGGCTGCGGCTGCAGGTGCGGACAGCGGGGACAGCGAGGGGACAGCGGGGACAGCGAGGGGACAGCGGGGACAGCGAGGGGACAGCGAGGGGACAGCGGGGACAGCGGGGACAGCGAGGGGACAGCGAGGGGACAGCGGGGACAGCGAGGGGACAGCGAGGGGACAGCGTGGACAGCGGGGACAGCGAGGGGACAGCGAGGGGACAGCGGGGACAGTGTAGGGAGAGCGGGGATACCGTGGGGACAGCGAAGGGACAGCGTGGGGACAGCGAGGGGACAGCGGGGACCTCAGGGATGGGACATTGTGGGGGGGGGGACACAGGGACCACGGGGACTGCGGGCATGGGGACACTGGGACTGTGGGGATGGGGACATGGGGACTTCAGGAGTGGGACATTGCGGGGTAGGGACACCAGGACCGCGGGCATAGGGACGTGGGGACGTCAGGGATGGGACATCGTGGGATGGGGACATTACAGGCGGTGCCCACACCGCACCGCGGCGCTGGCACACGGTGCCCGCGGTGCCCGGGCGCTGTCCCCGCGGGTGACACGGCGCTGTCACCGCAGGACGTGGACATCCGGGAGCTGCCCCGCGCCGGTGACAGCGCGGCCGCCTTCACCTTCTTCCGCTCCTACCGGGACGGGCTGTGGCGCTTCGAGTCGGCCGCGCACCCCGGCTGGTTCCTGTGCACGTCCCCGCGCGGCCACCAGCCCCTGGCGCTCTGTCGCCACCGCGATGTCACCTCCAACCTGCTCGACTTCTACTTCCAGCTCTGCTGAGCGCCCCCGGGCCCGCGCGGGGACAGCGGGGACCCGGGGTGGTGGCATCTTCCTGGGGAGGGTGGCATCACCCCTAGAACGGTGACATCCCCCTGGAGAGGGTGGCATCTCCCCCAGAGCGGTGACATCCCGCTGGGGAGGGTGGCATCACCCCCAGGACGATGACATCCCTCTGGGGAGGGTGGCATTCCCCTCAGCACGGTGACATCCCTCTGGGGAGGGTGGCATCTCCCCCAGAGTGGTGACATCCCTCTGGGGAGGGTGGCATCTCCAGGCATCTGTCCCCCATTCCCTGTCCCCCAGGGTGGTGACACCTTCATCCCAAGGTGGTGACACCTTCCTGGAGAGGCTGGCATGCCCCCCAGCATGGCGACATCCTCACCCAGCGAGGGTGCCATCCTCGCTCCTCGGCGACATCTTCCCCAGGACGGTGACATCCATCCCGGACCGTGCCATCCCCCCTTGCTCCGGGGCGCGCCATCCCCCTGGGGACAGCGACATCGCCCTGGGGACAGCGACATCCCCCTGGGGACAGCGACATCGCCCTGGGGACAGCGACATCCCCCTGGGGACAGCGCCATCCTCCCCGGGCTCCGGTGCGCGAATAAAGAGATGCCGATGCCAGCGGTGCCCGAGTGTGGGTGGTGGCACAGGGGTGGTGGCACACGGGTGGTGGCACACGGGTGGTGGCGCACGGGTGGCAGGGCGGGGCTGGTGGCCCCGCTGGATGTGTCACCGCCGCGGAGTGGCCGCTCTTGCGCCACCCGGGCGATGGGGACACGACGGGACGTCCCCAACGGGAGGGGGTGGCGCGGCCCCTTCCCGGATCCCGCGGGGCGGCACGGGGACAACGCGACACGGGCGACACGGCGGGGACAGCGCGGGGACAGCGCGACACAGGGGACAGGGGGCACACGGGGTGTGGGGACAGGGAATGGGGGACAATAGGGACAGGGATGGTGGCATTTGGAGGACAGGTCACCATGGGGACAGGGCACACGGGAAGGTGGGGACAGGGAGTGGGGGACAATAGAGACAGGGGACATGGGACTTTGGGGACAGGTCACCATGGGGACAAGGCACACAAGACCTTGGGGACTGGGGATGTGGGACCTTGGGGACAGAGCTCACAGGGCTTTGGGGACAAGGGACACGGGGATGGGACACTGGGGACACCGGGGACAGGGCACGCGGGAGTTTGGGGACAAGGGACACAGGGATGGGACACAGGGGACAGGGCTAACAGCACCCTGGGGACAACACTCATGGTGACAATGGTGACAAGGCGATGGCACCACAGGGACAGGGCACAGGGGCCACCCACAGGGTGCCATGGCACAGGGGACAGGTCTGGCACAGGGGACATTCCCGCCGTGGTGGCCGTGAGCGGCACTGGGGACGCTGGCAGCAGGTGGCATTTCACCATCGCTCGGTGTCATTGTCACTGTCACCTCCCCTGCCAATTACCGGGGCGGGCTCTGTCCCCGCCCTGCCCGGCTCCATAAAGGCACTGTCACCCGCGGGGACACGGCCCAGAGGACACGGGACAGGATCCCGGGAGGTGACACATCCACAGGTGCTGCTCCGGGGACAGGGACACGCTCGGGGACAATCCTGCTGGCACGCAGTGCCGCCTGTGCCGCCTGTGCCACCTGTGCCACCATCTCCGCAGGCCCAGCCATGTCACGCGCATCCAGAGCTGCCCTCAGGTGAGCGGGGACAGCGTGGGGACAGCGTGGGGATGGCATAGGGACATCATGGGGACAAGGTAGGGACAGCGCTGTCCCCTGCCTCGCGCCCCGGCAGTGTCACCTCCCCGGTGTCACCTGCCCTGAGCCCTCTGTCCCCACAGAAGGACACCCCGGGGACACCCTCTGGGGGCCATGGCGGACAGCGGGGACACGGCCGAGGGCGTCATCGACCCCGACATGGTGGCCTTGTTCGACGACTTCCTGGGGATAGGTGGGTGCAGGTGTCCCCGTGTCCCTGTCCCCGTGTCCACCCCTGTCCCCATGTCCCCACGTCCCCTGTCCCTGTGTCCCTGTGATGTCCTCATGTGCCACATCCTCCGGGTGTCCCCTCCGTGTCCCCACATCCCCACGTCCCCACGTCCTTGTGGTGCTCCCATGTCCCCACGTCCCCCTGTCCATCCCTGTGTCCCCATGTCCCCGTGTCCCCATGACCCCCCGTCCATCCCTGTGTCCCCACGCTCCCATGTCCCCACCTGTCAGTCCCCCTGTCCTTGTGTCCACCTGTCCGTCCCCGTGTCCCCTGTCCACCTGTCCGTCCCTGTGATGTCCCCATGTCCCATATGCCGGTGTCCCACATCCCCACCTGTCCGTCCCCATGTCCCATGTCCTTACCTGTCCGTCCCTGTGTCCCATCTGTCTGTCCCCATGTCCCCATGTCTCATGTCCCCATGTCCCACCTGTCCTGGTGTCCCTGTGTCCCCATGTCCCCGTGTCCCACCTGTCTGTCCTCGTGTCCCTGTGTCCCATGTCCTTACCTGTCTGTCCCTGTGTCCCACCTGTCCATCCCGCTGTCCCCGTGTCCCCCCTGTCTGTCCCCATGTCCCATGTCCTTACCTGTCCCTCCCTGTGTCTCACCTGTCCATCCTGCTGTCCCCATGTCCCACCTGTCTGTCCTTGTGTCCCCATGTCCCTGTGTCCCACCTGTCCGTCCCCATGTCCCCATGTCCCATGTCCTTACCTGTCCCTCCCTGTGTCCCACCTGTCCATCCTGCTGTCCCCGTGTCCCACCTGTCTGTCCTTGTGTCCCCGTGTCCCATGTCCCCATGTCCCCCTGTCCATCCACATGTCCCCATGTCCCACCTCTCCGTCCCCGTGTCCCCGTGTCCCATGTCCTTACCTGTCCATCCCGCCGTCCCCGTGTCCCACCCGTCTGTCCCCGTGTCCCCGTGTCCCATGTCCTTACCTGTCCATCCCGCCGTCCCCGTGTCCCACCCGTCTGTCCCCGTGTCCCCGTGTCCCATGTCCTTACCTGTCCATCCCGCCGTCCCCGTGTCCCACCCGTCTGTCCCCGTGTCCCCAGAGGTGACGGTGCCCTTCGGGGAGGTGACACCGGCGTCACGGCCCGAGCCCCAGCCGTACCACTACGTGCTGCGGGACACGGAGCAGCAGGGGCTGTGCCTGCGCCACGGACACCTGGTGGCCACCAGCCTGCAGGGGGCCAACGCCGCCCTGGAAGGTGGGTGACACCCGGGGACAGCGGTGACACTGCAGGGGTGACACCCGGGGGGTGGACAGGGGTGACAATCCATGGGTGACACCGCCAATGGGTGACAATCCATGGGTGACACCCAGGGACAGCGGTGACACTGCAGGGGTGACACCTGGGGGCAAACAGGGGTGACAATCCATGGGTGACACCCTGGGGGGGGGGACAGGGGTGACACTGCATGGGCGACACTGCCAATGGGTGACAATTCACGGGTGTCCCTCTGGAAGGACAGCGGTGACAATCTGTGGTGTCCCTCTGTAAGGGACAGGAGTTACAATCCATGGGTGACTCTCCATGGGTGTCCCTCTGGGGTGACAAGGGTGACACTCTGTGGGTGACACCCTGGGGGTGACAAGAGTGACACTCCATGGGTGACACCCTGGGGGCACAGCAGTGACACCCCATGTCCCACAGAGCCCATCAGCGTTGTCCCCAACCGGCACCTGGAGCGCCGGCGCAGTCCCCTCATCGTGGGCATCCGCGGTGGCACCCGCGCCCTGTCCTGTGGCACCGGCCCCGAGCCCCGGCTGAGCCTGGAGGTGACACGGGGGTGGCACGGGTGGCACAGGGGACACGGGGGTGGCACAGGGGCTGGGGGTGACACGGGGTGACTCAATGTGGGGCAGTGGGGACACAAAGGTGGCACAGGTGGGACAGCTCAAGATGGGTCAGGGCAAGTTGGGCAACCCAAGGTTGGTCAACACAAGTTGGGTCAATCCAAGATGGGTCAACTCAAGGTGGGTCAATCAAGGTGGGGACATCCAGAGATGGTTGGGACACACAAATGGGTCAATCCAAGGTGGACAGGCCAAGGTTGGTCAACTCAAGGTAGGTCAACCAAGGTGGATCAACCCAAGGTGGGTCAGCTCAAATTGGGTCAATCCAGGTGGGGCAATGCAAGGTGGGCAACCCAAGGTGGGTCAGCTCAAGTGGAATCAACTCAAGGTAGGTCAACTTGAGATAGGTCAACCTAATTTGGGTCAATCCAAGTTGGGTCAACTCAAATTGGGTCAATGCAGGTGGGCAACCCAAGGTGGGTCACTCAAGGTGGGTCAACTCAAGGTGGGGACGTCCAGAGGTGGTTGAGGCCCAAAGTTGGGTCAGTCCAGGTGGGTCAGTCAAGGCGGACAACTCAAGGTTGGTCAACTCAAGCTGGGTCAATGCAAGGTGGCCAATCCAAGGTGGAGCAATCAAGGTGGGGACATCCAGAGGTGGTTGGGACCCAAAGATGGGTCAATCCGAGGTGGACAACCCAAGGTGGGTCAGCTCAATCTGGGTCAATCCAAGGTGGGTCACTCAAGGTAGGTCAATCCAAGGTGAGTCAATCAAGGTGGGGACATCCAGAGGTGGTTGGGACAACGTGCTGGTTTGACCAGGAAGTGGGAATTCTGGGATGCTGTGGTCAAACCAATGGGTGCTCAGATTTTGATGGCTCAGCCCAAGGTGGGTCTGCCCAAGGTGGAGAACCCAAGATGAACATCCTGGGAAGAGCCATCCCAAGGTGTGGTGGGCACCCAGGGCTAGGTCAGCCCAAGGTGGGGCACCCGGGAGTGGCGTCACCCCAAAGCAATGCCAACCTGGAGGTGGGGTCACCAGGAAGTGGGGATTCCCCAGGGCGGGGTGATGATGGCATCACCTGGGGGTGTGGTCACCTGGGGGTGTGGTCCTGATGTTGTTGTCATCTGGAGATGGGGGTTCCTTGAGGTGGGGTCACCTGGAGATGAGATCAGTGTGGGTTCCTCGAGGTGGAGTCACCTGAGGGTGGGGACACCTGGACATGAGGTCACCTGGAGATGGTGCCACCTGCAGATGGGTCTTCCTTGAGGTGATGTCACCTGGATTTGGGGTCACCTGGGGATGGGAACACCTGGAGATGATACCACCTGCAGATGGATGTTCCTTGAGATGGGATCACCTGGGGATGGGAACACCTGGAGATGGGGTCACCTGGACATGGGGTTACCTGGAGATTGGGTCTATGTGGGTTCCTCGAGGTGGTGCCACCTGTAGATGGTTGTTCCATCAGGTGATGTCACCTGGGGATGGGGACACCTGGACATGGGGTCACCTGGAGATGGATGTTCCTCGAGGTGATGTCACCTGGACATGGGGTTACCTGGAGACTGGGTTTGTGTGGGTTCCTCGTGGAGGTGCCACCTGCAGATGGTCGTTCCCCGAGGTGACGCCACCATGCCGCTGCTGTCACCATTCGGTGCCACCATTTTGTGTCCCCTGCCCGGCAGGACGTGGGGCTGCTGGACCTGTTCTCGGGGGACAAGGACAGGGCCCTGCCCTTCACCTTCTACAAGACCTTCGGGGGCTCCACGCACACCTTCGAGGCCGCCGCCTTCCCCGGGCTCTTCCTCAGCACGGCCCCGGAGGAGCCGCTGGGCCTGGCCCCGGGCGCCACGGCCTTCTACCTGCGCCGCAAGTGACACCTGGGGACATCCCTGGGACTGGGGACATCCATGGTGCCACCACCGCCTTCTACATCTGGGGACATCCATCATGGGGACATCCCTGGTGCCACCACCGCCTTCTACCTGCGCCGCGAGTGACACCTGGGGACATCCATGGGACTGGGGACATCCATGGTGCCACCACCCCCTTCTACATCTGGGGACATCCATCATGGGGACATCCCTGGTGCCACCACCGCCTTCTACCTGCGCCGCGAGTGACACCTGGGGACATCCCTGGGACTGGGGACATCCATGGTGCCACCACCGCCTTCTACCTGCGCCGCGAGTGACACCTGGGGACATCCATGGGACTGGGGACATCCGGGACTGGGGACATTCATCACTGCCACCGCCTTCTACCTGCGCCGCGAGCGACAGTGCCACCAACCAGGGACATCCATGGTGGAGGGACATCCAGAGCTTGGGGACGTCCATGGCTCGGGGACATCTGTGGGCGAGGGGACACCGGGGGCTGTTGTCACTGCCCTGTCAATAAAGCGCCATCTGCTGGTGTCACCTCGTGGGTGTGACCTGTGGGGACAGGACGGACCCGTGGCAGGACAGGACCCTCCTTTTGGGGTCAGAATGCTCCTTTTTGGGGTCAGAATGCTCCTTTTTGGGGTCCAGAACCCCCTTTTGGGATCAGAATCTTCCTTTTTGGGGCCCGGAACTTCCTTTTATGGTCAAAATCCTTTTTTGGGGCGCTCAGGACCCTCCCCCCGTCAGCCCCGCCCCTTCCCTTCAATTAGGGGGCGTGGTCTAGCTTGATGGGCGTGTCTCTCATGCCAACATCCATCAAACCCCTCCCCTTATGGGCGTGACCACGACAGACCACGCCCCAAGCCTGGCCCACCGCACGCCCCGCCCCTTTCCTCATGCCGGGGGCGTGGCCTCACTCAGAGGGGCGTGGCCGACCACAGAGGCGTGTCGTGCATACTAATGCCCAATTGCCCCGCCCATTGTGGGCGTGGTGACGCCAGACCACGCCCCCGCGCGGCGCTGCTGGTAAGGGAAGGGGGAGGGGAGGGCAGGGGGCGGCCCCGGGGGGGTCCCCAAAGCCCGGGGAGGGTCTGGGGGTCCCCAAAACGTCCCCGAACCCCCCCAGGACCCCCCAAATCAGGGAAACCCCCCCAAAATCCGGGGGAACCCCAAAAACTCCCGGCCCCGCCCCCATAACCTTTGCCCCCCCCCCCCCCGCCCCCCTAAAATTTGGGGTCGCCCGGAACTTTAGGGGTCCCCCCGACCCTTTTGAGGATCCCAATTAACTTTGGGGTTCCCCTCCTGGTTTTCAGGGTCACTTTTGGGGTCCCCTCAACTCTTGGGGTCTCCCCGGAACCCTCAAAGTTCGCTGCCCCCCCTCTCTGGGGTCACCCGGAAATTTTGGGGTCCCCCTGCCCCCCCATTTTGGTGTCCCCCATAAAACTTGGGGTCCCGGGCCGGATTTTGGGGTCACGCGGGATTTTTGGAGTCCTGAATGGGATTTTTTGGGGTCCCGGGTGGGATTTTTGGGGTCCCGGATTTTGTGGGGTTCGGGAGTTTTTTGGGGTGTCCCGAAGCTTTTTAAGGATCCTGGATTTTTTGGGGGGTCCTGAGTTTTTTTGGACGATCCCGTATTTTTTTTTTTTTTTGGGATCCCGGCAGTTTTTTGGGGGTTCTGAATGAGATTTTTAGGGTCCCAGATTTTGTGGGGTCCGGGGTTTTTTTTTGGGGTCCGGCTTTTTTTGGTATCCCCTTTTTTTGGGGGATCCCGGAATTTTTTGGGGGGGGTGGTCCCGGGTGGGATTTTTCGGGGAATCCCGGGAGTTTTTTGGGGATTTCGGGGAGTTTTTTTCGGTCGGAATTTTCGGGGTTCCGCGGGTGGTTTTTGGGGTGCCCTCCCCCCGTTTCCTGTCCCGGCGGGGCGGAAGCGGCCGCGGGTGACGCGGGTGACACGGGGACGGTGACGCGGGGTGGCCGCGGGGACAGCGGCACCGGGAGGTGACAGCGCCCGGGGACACCGGGACACGGCGGGACACCGGGTGGCGGCTCCGCGACACCGGGAGGTGACACCGGCTGGTGACGCGGGGACACCGACACGAGGTGCCCGCTGTGACACCGCGTGGTGACACCGGGAGGTGACACGGGGCGGCCGCGGTGGCACCGGGTGGTGACAGGGGGAGGTGGCACTTGCAGGTGACACCGGGGGAGGGTCGGGGAGACCCCCGGAGCCCTCGCTGTGCCCTCCTCCTCCTCCTCCTCCTCCTCCTCCTCGCTGTCCTTCCTCCTTCCTCCTCCGCGCCCTCCGTCCCTCCTCCGAGCACTTCCTTCCTCCTCCTCTCTCCTTCCTCCTCCTCCTCCTCTCTCCCTCCTCCTCTGCTCCTTCCCTCCCTCCTCCCGCACTCCCTCCCTCCTTTTTTCCTCCTTCCTTCCTTCCTCCCTCCCTCCCTCTCTCCTTCCTCCCTCTCTCCTCTTCTTCCTCCTCCTCTGCTCCTTCCCTCCCTCCTCCCGCACTTCCTCCCTCCCTCTCTCGAATCCTTTTTTCCTCCATCCTTCCCTCCCTCTCCCCACTCTTTTTCCTCCTTCCTTCCTCACTCCCACTCTCCCTCTTCCTCCTCCATCCCTCTCCCTCCTCACCTCTTTCCCTCCCTCCTTCATCCCTCCCTCTCTCCTTCCTCCTCCTCCGCTCCTTCCCTCCCTCCTCCCGCATTTCCTCCCTCTCTCGAATCCTTTTTTCTCCTTCCTTCCTTCCTTCCTTCCTTCCTTCCTTCCTTCCTTCCTTCCTTCCTTCCTTCCTTCCTTCCTTCCTTCCTTCCTTCCTTCCTTCCTTCCTTCCTTCCTTCCTTCCTTCCTTCCTTCCTTCCTTCCTTCCTTCCTTCCTTCCTTCCTTCCTTCCTTCCTTCCTTCCTTCCTTCCTTCCTTCCTTCCTTCCTTCCTTCCTTCCTTCCTTCCTTCCTTCCTTCCTTCCTTCCTTCCTTCCTTCCTTCCTTCCTTCCTCCATCCCTCTTCCTCCTCCATCCCTCTCCCTCCTTCCCTCTTTCCCTCCCTCCTTCATCCCTTTCTCCCTCTTCCTCCTCTCCCCAGGGTCTCCCCACACCATGGTCACTCCTCTGGACACTCCGGCCACCGCAGAGCCACTGCCTGAGGTCCGGCACTGACCCACGGTCACTCCTCCGGCCACTGTGGAGCCACCCGAGGAAGGGTCCAGCAGTGCCCCGTGGTCACTCCCACCCTCTGGCCATAGGGAGGGTCCGGCACTGCCCCATGGTCACTCCTCCAGCCGCTCCCTGAGGTCCAGCACTGACCCACGGTCACTCCTCTGGCCACTCCAGCCGTTGTGGAACCATTGTCCACTCTCCGGCCGTAGGGAGGGTCCGGCAGTGCCCCATGGTCATTGCACATCCATTGTCCACTCTCCGGCCGTAGGGAGGGTCCGGCACTGCCCCATGGTCATTGCACATCCATTGTCCACTCTCCGGCCGTAGGGAGGGTCCGGCAGCGCCCATGGACCCCCCCAGGGCCCCCCCCGTCCCCCCCGTGGCGCTGCCGGTGCTGGACGCCATCGCCTTCTCGGGGGCAGGGGCCGAGAGCCCCGCACGGACACTGACCCCTGCAGTGACCCCCGCAGTGACCCCTGCACTGACCACTGCAGTGACCCCTGCGCTGACCCCTGCAGTGACCACTGCAGTGACCCCCGCAGTGACCCCTGCGCTGACCCCTGCAGTGACCCCCGCAGTGACCCCTGCACTGACCACTGCAGAGAGCCCCGCACGGACACTGACCCCTGCGCTGACCCCTGCGCTGACCCCTGCAGTGACCCCTGCACTGACCACTGCACTGACCCCCTCCTTGACCCCCACCTTGACCACTGCCCAGACCCCCACCTTGACCATGACCCCCACCCAAGCCACTGCACTGACCACTGCCTTGACCCCCACCCTGACCCCTGCCCTGACCCCCGCCCTGACCCCTGCTCCGGCCGCGGTCCCGGACGTGTTCTGGGCCAGCCTGCTCCGTGCCCAGCTCTGTGTCCAGGAGCTCCAGGGCGCCATCGAGGGACAGACGGACACTGGGGAACAACACCAGGACCTGGCCCAGGACCACCTCCAGGACCATCCTCAGGACCACCGCCAGGATGGGGCTGGGAGCATCTCCCAGGAGCTCCAAGGCCAAGAATCCAGGTTTGAGGAGATCTTCCAGGTATTCATGGATGAGAACATCTCACCCAAAGCCATGGTCACACATGACAACATCTCACCCAAGTCCATGGATGAGGACATCCCACCCAAACCCATGGATGACAACATCTCACCCAAACCAATGGTCACACATGAGGACATCTCACCCAAATCCATGACCATTGATGGGAACGTCTCCCAGGAGCTCCAAAGCCCTGAATCCACGTTTGAGGAGATCTTCCAGGTGTGCATGGGTGAGGACATCCCATCCAAACCCACGGCTGTAGATGAGGACATCCCACCCAAATCCATGGCCGAGGATGAGGACATCCCACGCAAATCCATGTTGATGGATCAGGACATCTTTCAGATGTCCACAGATGGTTCCATCCCACCCAAATCCATGACCATGGAGCTCTCCCAGGAGCTCCGCGACCATGAATCCACGTGCGAGGAGATCTTCCAGGCGTGCACGGATGTGGACATCCCACCCAAATCCATGACCGTGGGTGGGAGCATCTCCCAGGAGCTCCAAGGCCATGGATCCACGTTGGAGGAGATCCTGCATGTGTCCATGGATGAGGACATCCCACCCCAGGCCATTCCCAGGGACCAAAGCTTTGAGTTCTTCTTTGGGGGCATCATGTCCATGGGTGGTGACACCTCATCGTGGACCGTGACCATGGATGGGATCGCCTCACCCCAATTCGTGACCACAGATGGGACCTTCTCTCCAGAGCACCTGGCTGTGGATTCAAGGATCTCACCTGAGCCTGTGACCATGGATGGTCCCACCTTGGCCAAGACCGTGACCATGGATGGTCCTGCCTCACCCAGGTCCATGACCATGGATGGTCCCACCTCACCCAGGCCCGTGACCCCTGATGAAGCGATTTGTCCAGAGAACGTTCCCGTGGATTCCAGGATCTCCCCCAGTCCCATGACCATGGATGGGACCACCATGGATGGTCCCATCTCCTCCAGGCCCCAAGCCCCCAGACTCAGCCAGGAGGGAGAGGAAGGTGACAATGATGGTGACAACCACCATGACCATGATGACCACGATGACCACCATGACTGTGATAACCGCGATGGCCACAATGACCTTGACGACCACAAAGACCATGATAACCACCATGATCACCATGACCTAGATCACCATGATAACCACCGTGACCTCAATGACCATGATGACCACCATGACCTGGATGATCACAATGACCATGATGACCACCATGACCTCAATGACCACAATGACTTCAGTGACCTCAATGACCATAATGACCATAGTGACTGTGATGACCACCATGACCACCATGACCACAAGGA
The DNA here is from genome assembly GCF_027887145.1 of Ammospiza caudacuta. Lineage (NCBI taxonomy): Eukaryota > Metazoa > Chordata > Aves > Passeriformes > Passerellidae > Ammospiza > Ammospiza caudacuta. The sequence continues at coordinate 6,782,777 of NC_080618.1, forward strand.
CCATGATGATGACAATGACCTAGATGACAACCATGACTGTGATGACCACCATGACCACCGTGACCACCATGACGACCACCATGAGCTCAGTGACCTTGATGACGACAAAGACCTCAATGACCACAAAGACCATGATGACCACCATGACCTTGATGACCTTGATGACCACAATGTCCACCATGACCACGATGAGCACAAAGGCCATGATGACCGCAATGACCGTGATGACCACCATGACCGTGATGACCACCATGAGCTCAATGACCACAATGACCTAGATGACCACCATGACCACCATGACCGTGATGACCACCATGACCGTGATGACCACCATGACCACGGTGACTCCTCCCATGAAGATGAACACAAGGAGAACCTGGATGAGAAGGACCTAGATGAGGAGAAGAACACGAAGGAGAAGAACCTGGATGAGGAGGATCTGGATGAGGACGTGGATGAGGACCTGGATGATGAGGAGAACCTGGATGAGGAGAACCTGGAGGATGACCTGGATGATGAGGAGGACCTGGATGAGGAGCCCCATTTCCACACCAACCCCCTGTTCCAGCACCCGCTGCCCCCGGGGGTGCCCCCCTGGCGTCCCCACGGTGCCACCCTCGATGCCACCCTCGGGTGCCACCCCCCAGGAGCCGCCACCACCACCACCACGGGCTGGGGTGAGTGGGGCACCCCAAATTTGGGGGGGATTGGGTTAATTTGGGGAGGGGTCCCACCAATCCTGATGGAGACCCCCCCTTGGCGTCTTCTCCATCCCCAGGACCACCCAGAACCCCGGAATTTGGGGACACCCCGGATCCGCCTCCAGAATTTGGGGACCCACCAGAATTTGGGGATCCCCTGGAATTTGGGGACCCCCTGGAATTTGGGGACCCCCCCTTGGTGTCTTCTCCTCCCCCAGGACCACCCAGAACTCCAGAATTTGGGGACCCCCCAGATCCGCCTCTGGAATTTGGGGACCCCTTGGATCCACCCCTGGAATTTGGGGACCCTCCCAAATGGGTGGACCCAAAATGGGGGGGGCTGGACCCTCCCACCCCCCTGGAGGAGCCCCCCAGTTCCTGGGACCCCCCAGATTTACCCCAAAATGAGGGACCCCAAATCCCCCCAGATTTACCCCAAAATCCCCAAAGCCCCCCAGATTTACCCCACAAGGAGGGACCCCAAATCCCGCCAGAACCCCCAAATGTGCCCCTAAAAGAGGGACCCCAAAAACCCCAAATCCCCCCAGATTTACCCCAGAAAGGGAGACCCCAAAACCTCCCAGATTTACCCCAAAAAGAGGGACCCCAAAACCCCCAAATCCCCCCAGATTTGCCCCAAATCCCTCCAGTTTTACCCCAAAAACAGGGACCCCAAAACCTTCCAGAATTACCCCAAAAAGAGGGACCCCAAAACCTCCCAGAACCCCCAAATGTGCCCCTAAAAGAGGGACCCCAAAGACCCCAAAACCTCCCAAATTTATCCCAAAAAGGGAGACCCCAAAACCTCCCAGAACCCCTAAATTGGCCCCAAAAAGAGGGACCTCATAGCCCCCGAATCCCCCCAGATTTGCCCCAAATCCCCCCAGATTTACCCCCAAAAGGGAGACCCCAAAACCTCCCAGATTTACCCCAAAAAGAGAGACCCCAAAGCCCCCAAATGCCCCCAAATTTACCCCAAAAAGAGGGACCCCAAAACCTCACAGCACCCACAGATTTATCCCAAAAAGGGAGACCCCAAAACCTCCCAGAACCCCTAAACTGGCCCCAAAAAGAGGGACCCCAAAGCCCCCAAATCGCCCCATTTTTACCCCAAAAAGAGGGACCCCAAACCCCCCAAATCCCCCCAGATTTACCCCAAAAATGGAGACCCCAAAGCCCCCAAATGCCCCCAAATTTACCCCAAAAAGAGGGACCCCAAAACCTCCCAGAACCCCCAGATTTACCCCAAAAATTGGGACCCCAAATCCCCCCAAATTTGTCCCCAAAAGAGGGACCCCAAATCCCCTCAGAACCCCCAAACTGGCCCCAAAAAGAGCGACCCCAAATCCCCCAAATCCCCCCAGTTTTGCCCCAAAAAGAGGGACCCCAAAGACCCCAAATTCCCCCAGATTCACCCCATAAATGGGAACCCCAAATGCCCCAAAAATGGGGACACCAAACCCCAAATTTCCCCCCAAAATGGGGGGTCCAGAGCCCCCTCCACCCCCTGACCCCCCTCAAACCCCCCCAAAGCCCCCGGGGCCCCCCCAAAATCCCCCAAAATCTCCCCAAATCCCTTCAGGACCCCCCCAAAATGCCCCAAAATCTCCCCAGATCCCCCCTGAGCCCCCCCAGATCCCCCCTGAGCCCCCCAAAATTCCCCCAAAATCTCCTGAGGTTGCCCCAGGACCCCCCAAAATCCTCTCTGGACCCCCCCAAAATGCCCCAAATCCACCCCAAACCCTCTCTGAGCCCCCCCAAATCCCCCCTTATTCCCCCCAAATCCCCCCATGACCCCCCCAAATCTCCCCTAAGCCCCCCAGAAATGCCCCAAATCCACCCCAAATCCCCTCAGGACCCCCCCAAAATGCCTCAAATCCACCCGAAATCTCCCCATAGCCCCCAAAAAATCCCCCAAAATCTCCCCAGATCCCCCCAAATCCACCTCAAACCCCCCCAGGACCCCCCAAAATCCCCTCAGGACCCCCCCGGGCCCCCCCCAAGCCCCGGGATTTTTGGGGGGTCCCCCCCCGACCCTGAGGAGCCGCCCCCCAAAACCAACCTGGAGCCCCCCGGGTGAGGAACCCCCCGAGACCCCAGACCCCATTAGGACCCTCCCCCTTTTTCCCCAAAATCCCCATTTCCCACCCCAAAATTCCCATCTTCCCCCTATTTTTCTTCTAAATTCCCATCCCCCCCGCCCCCAAAATCCCAATTTTCCTTCCAAATTCCCATTTTTCCCCCCAAAATTCCCACTCTTCCACATCTTTCCCCCAAAAATTCCCAATTTTCCCCCATTTTTCCCCCTCAAAATTTCTGTTCCCCCCCTCATTTTCTCCCCTCAAAATTCCCAGTTTTTTCCCCTAAATCCCCATTTTTCTTCCCAAAATTCCAAATTTTTCCCCTCCAAATTCCCATTCTTCCCCAAAATTCCCATTTCCCCTCAATTTCCCCCAATTTTCCCCCAAAACTCCCATTTTTCCCCCTCAAATCTCCATTTTTCTTCCCAAAATCCCAATTTCCCCCCATATTTTTCCTCATAATTCCCATTTTTCCCCCTCAAATCCCCAATCTTTCCCCCCATTATTTCCCCCCTCAAATTCCCATTTCCTCCCCATTCCCCCCCCCAAATTCCCAATTTTCCCCCATTATTTTTTTCCCAAAATCCCCATTTTCCCCCATATTTTTCCACCAAAATCCCCATTTTCACCCCAAAATCCCCATTTTCCCCTCAAAAATCCCCATTTTCCCCTATTTTTACCCCAAAAATCTCATTTTTTCCCCCATTTTCCCCTCAGGGAGGACCCCCAGGCCCTGGCCCGGCGCCTTTTCCGCCTGGACGGGGTCAGGAAGTCCCAGGTGGCCTCGTACCTGCGCAAGGAGTGAGAGATTGGGGGGAAAAAACGGGAATTTGGGAAAATTGGGAAAAAAATGGGGTTTGGGGAAAAAAAAAGGGAATTTTGGGAGGAAAAATGAGGGGTTTGGGGACAAAAAATTGGGGAAAACGGGGGAAAAAATGGGATTTTTGTGGGGGAAAAATGGGATTTTTGTGAGGGGAAAATGGGAGTTTTGGGGGAAGAAGTGGGGAAAAAAGGGGATTTTTGGGAGGGAAAAATGGGAAAAAATTGAACTTTTTTTGGGGAAAAATGGGAATTATGAGGGGAAAACCAGGGATTTTTGGGAGGGAAAAATGGGGAATTTTAGGGGGGAAAATTGGGGAATTTTGGGAGATAAAAATGAGGGGTTTGGGGAAAAAAAGGGATTTTCGTGAGGGAAAAATGGGATTTTTGGGGGAAGAAATGGGGAAAAAAGAGGATTTTTGAGAGGGAAAAATGGGGGGAAAATGGGGAAAAATTGAAAATTTTTGGGAGGGAAAAATGGGGGTTTTTGGGGGGGAAAATGGGGAATTTTAGGCGGGGGAGAAAAGGGGATTTGGAGGGGAAAATGGGATTTTTTGGGAAGAAAAATGGGGAATTATGAGGGGGAAAAAACGGGGATTTTTGGGAGGGAAAAATGGGATTTTTTTGGGGCAAAATGGGAGAAAAAAGGGGAATTTTAGGGGGAAAATAGGGGAATTTTAGGGAGGGAAAAATGGGATTTTTGAGGGGAAAATGGGGATTTTTTTGGGGGGAGAAAAGGGGAATTTTGGGGAAAAAATGAGGAGAAAAAGGGGAATTATGAAGCGAAAAATGGGGATTTGTGAGGAAAAATAGGATTTTTGGGAAGGAAAATGGGGATTTTGAGGGTAAAAGTTGGGGGAAAAATGGGAATTTTGGAGAAAAAAAAGGGAAATTGGAGGAGAAAAATGGGGATTTTGAGGGAGAAAAAAGTGAATTTTGGGGAAAAAATGAGGATTTTTTTTGTGGGAATTATGGAATTTTTTTTTGGGAATAGAGGATTTTTGTGGGAATTGTGGATTTTGGGGTGGGAATTGAGGATTTTTGTCCCAAATTTTCCTTCCCAGCACGGAGTTCAGCGCTCGGGTGGCGCGGGAGTACCTGGAGCTCTTCCAGTTCCAGGGGCTGAGCCTGGAGCAGGCCCTGAGGTGAGAACTGGGGGAAAATTGGGAATTTTGGGGGATTTGGGATTTTTGGGATTTTTAGAATAATTTGGGGATTATTTGGGGGGAATTTGGGGTTTCAGGGAGGGATTTGGAGGGATTTTTGGGGGAACTTTTGGGATTTTTTTGAAAGATTTGGGGCTATTTTTGGGATCATTGGAATTATTTGAGGATTTTTGGGGGGGGATTTTGGGGCAACTTCGGGTTGGATTTGGGACTGTTTGAGGCAATTTTGGGAGATATTTTGGGGCAATTTTGAGGCAGATCTAGAGGGTTTTTTTGTGGGGAAATTGGAGGGAGTTTGGGGGATTTTTTTTGAGGGGATTTTGGGGCAACTTTGGGAGGGATTTGGGGATTGTTTGGGGAAATTTGAGGGGATTTTTTTGGGGCAGTTTCGTGGGGGAATTTGGAGATTTTTTGTGGAGAAATTCGGGGGAGTTTGGAGGGATTTTGGGGGGGATTTTTTGCGTCATTCTGGGGGAAATTTGGGGGATTTTTGGGACGGGGTTTGGGGGGGAATTTTTGGGGCGGTTTTGTGGTATTTCAGGGTGGTTTTGGGGTGTTTTGGGGTCACTTTGGGGGTTTTTGGGGTGCCCCAGGCAGTTCCTGCGGGCCCTGGTGCTCTCGGGGGAGACTCAGGAGCGCGAGCGAGTCCTGGGGCACTTCTCGAGCCGCTTCCACCGCTGCAACCCCGGGCTGTTCCCTTCGGCTGGTGAGACCTAAAACTGACCCTAAATACCCTAAAACCGACCCTAAATGTCCTAAAACTGACCCTAAACCCACCCCAAATCCCTGCTGCAACCCCGGCACCTTTCCCTCGGCTGGTGAGAGCTAAAACTGACCCTAAGTACCCCAAAACTGACCCTAAATATCCTAAAACTGACCCTCAATCCCTGCTGCAACCCCGGCACCTTTCCCTCGGCTGGTGAGACCCCAAAACTGACCCTAAATACCCCAAATCCACCCCAAATCCCTGCTGCAACCCCGGCACCTTTCCCTCGGCTGGTGAGAGCTAAAACTGACCCTAAATACCTCAAAACTGACCCTAAATACCCCAAAACTGACCCCAAATATCCTAAAACTGACCCTCAATCCCTGCTGCAACCCCGGCACCTTTCCCTCAGCTGGTGAGACCCCAAAACTGACCCTAAATACCCCAAATCCACCCCAAATCCCTGCTGCAACCCGAGGGCTTTTCCTTCTGAGGGTGAGACCCCAAATCCACCCTAAACCCGGCCCTAAATACCCCAAATCCACCCCAAATCCTCACTGCAGCCCCGGCGCCTTTCCCTCGGCTGGTGAGACCCCAAACACACCCAAAAACTGACCCTAAAACCGACCCTAAATACCCCAAAACTGACCCTAAATCCCCGCTGCAACCCCGGCGCTTTTCTGTCGGCTGGTGAGACCCCAAATCCACCCTAAAACCGACACTAAATACCCTAAAAATTACCCCAAATCCTTGCTGCAACCCCAGCACCTTTCCTTCTGCTGGTGAGACCCCAAATCCACCCTAAATACCCTAAAACCAACCCTAAATACCTAAAACTGACCCTAAATCCACCCCAAATCCCTGCTGCAACCCCGGGGCTTTTCCTTCTGCTGGTAAGACCCCAAATCCACCCCAAAACCGACCCTAAAAACCCCAAATCCACCCCAAAACCGACCCTAAAAACCCCAAATCCAACCCTTCTAGGGATTTTGGGGTCCCTTTGGGGGATTTGGGATCCCCTAAAACCCCAATTCCCCCCCAGACTCCGTTCACACCCTCACCTGCGCCCTGATGCTGCTCAACACCGACCTGCACGGCCAGGTGAGACACCCCCAAAAAAACCCCAAAAAACTCCCAAAAAAACACCCCCAAAAACCCCCAAATATCCCAAAATAACCCTAAATCCCCAAATGTCCCAGAAAAACCCCCAAAACAACCCTAGAAATTACCCCAAATCTGCTCAAAATACCCCAAAATCCAACAGAGCTCACATCCAGGTAAGGCAACCCCAAAAATGACCCTAAATACAAAAAAAAAAAAAAAAAACCAAAATCCCCAGAAAATCCCCACGTGGAATTTGGGGAGGGGGATTGGGGCATGGGGTGGATGTGGGATTTTGGGGTGGATTTGGGGTCAGATTTGGGATTTTGGGGCAGATTTGGGGCCAATTTGAGGTCGATTTGGGGCAGATTTGGGTTGGGTTTGGGGTGAATCATCCCCGGGGTTCCTTTTGGGTTTTTCTCCTTTTTTGGGTTGATTTTGGGGCCAATTTGGGTTGCAGATTTGGGGCAGTTTTGGGGCAAATTCAGGGTTTTTTTTAACATTTTTTGAGGTGATTTTGGGGCATTTTGGAGCGTTTGGGGGCAGATTTTGGGTTTTTTTCCCGTTTTTGGGGTGACTTTGCCCTCACCCCGCAGCGCCTGGGCCGGGCCATGAGCAGCTCCGAGTTCGTGACCAACCTGAGCGGGATGATGGACGGGCAGGACTTCCCCCGGGAGCAGCTCAAGGTACCCAAAAAACCCCAAAAAACCCCCCCAAAAAATCCTAAAAATTCCTAAAAATATCCTCTAAAAATCCCCCCGAAAATACCCCCAAAAATCCAAAAAATTCCCTTAAAAATCCTAAAAAAATACCCCCCAAAAATCCTAAAAAAGTCCCCAAAAAATCCTAAAAAGATCCCCCCAAAAAGCTAAAAAATATCTGAAAAAAAAATCCCAGAAAAGTCCTAAAGAAGAATCCTAAAAAATACCCAAAAAATAAAGATTGAAAATCCTAAAAAAATCCCCCGCCAAAATGAAAACAAAAAACAACTTTAAAAAATCCTTTAAAAAATCCCAAAAAAATCCTTAAAAAAAAAAGCCCCACAAAAGCCCCAAAAGTGGGGGAAAAAAATCCTAAGAAAATACCCCCAAAAATCTGAAAACAAATCCCAGAAAAACCCCCAAAATATCTTTAAAAATCCCCCAAAATTTTTTTTAAATCCCCAAAAAATCCGAAAAAATCCCCCAAAAATTCCGAAAAAATCCCCCCAAAAATCCTTTAAAAATTAGAAAAAAATATCCCAAAAAAACCCTAAAAACCCTAAAAAAAACCCTAAAAAAATCCCAATTTTCCCCTCAGGCTCTGTACGGTTCCATCCGCAGCCGGAAACTGGAATGGGCAACGTGAGCGGGAATTTATGGGATTTGGGGGGGAGTTTATGGGATTTTGGGGGGAATTTATGGGATTTTGGGGGATTTGGGTTGGGTTTTGTGGGATTTTTGTGGGATTTTGGTTGAATTTTATGGGATTTGGGTCAGATTTTATGGGATTTTGGTGCCAAATTAATGGGAGTTGGATTGGACTTGGTGGGATTTTGGGTTGGACTTGGTGGGATTTTCTGCTACTTCACCACCAATTTAATGGGATTTTTGTGGGATTTGGGCTGGATTTTGTGGGATTAGGGGCAGATTTTAAGGGATTTTATGGGATTTGAATGGTAATTTATGGGATTTTGGTTGGATTTTGTGGGATTTTGAAGCCAAATTTATGGGATTTTGTGGGATTCGGGTCAGATTTTATGGGATCTTCTGCTATTTCTCCACAAATTTTCTGGGATTTTTGTGGGATTTTGGGTTGGATTTTGTGGGATTTTCTGCTATTTACCATCTATTTAATGGGGTTTTTGTGGGATTTGGGTCAGATTTTATGGGATTTGGGTCAGATTTTAAGGGATTTTGATGCCGAATTTATGGGATTTTCTGGGATTTTGTGAGATTTGTGTTGGGTTGTTTCGGGTCGGATTTTCTGGGATTTTCTGCAATTTCCCTGCCAGTTTAACGGGATTTTTATTGGGATTTTCACAGGGACGACGAGGACGAGCCCGGGGCCGATTCCCAAAAGGCCAAAAAAGCCCCAAAATTCCCAAATCCCGAATTTCCCCCAGAACTCCTGGGGGGCCCCGGCCCCGCCCGCAGGGGGGTCCTGGCCAGGAAGGTCCTGGCAGAGAGCGATGGCAAAAAGGGTCGGTTTGGGGGATTTTGGGGGATTTGGGGGATTTTAGGGGATTTTTGGGGATTTTATGGGATTTCTGGGAGAATTTTGGGGGATTTTGGGGGGATATTATGGGATGTTTTTGGTATGTTTATGGGATTTTTGGGGGGAATGTCCTGGCAGAGAGGGACGGCAAAAAGGGTCGGTTTGGGGGATTTGAGGATTTTAGGGGATTTTTATGGGATTTTAGTGGAATTTGATGGGATTTTGTGGGAATTTAATGGGAAATTCGTGGGATTTGTGGTGGATTTTGTGGCATTTTCATGGGATTTGGGCTGGAATTTTAACGGGATTTTATCAGGAATATTTTAGTATTTACTAATTTTGGGATTTTTTTCCCCCAGCCCCACGGGGCCGGCGGGGCTGGTTTGGGGTGGGTTTGGGATTAATTTAATGGGATTTTGTGGGAATTTAATGGGAAATTCATGGGATTTGTGGTGGATTTAATGGGATTTTATCGGGAATATTTTATGATTTACTAATTTTGGGATTTTTTCTCCCCAGCCCCGTGGGGCCGGCGGGGCTGGTTTGGGGTGGATTTGGGATTAATTTAATGGGATTTTGTGGGAATTTCATGGGACTTGGGGGAATTTATTGGGAATTTCATGGGACTTGGGGGAATTTATTGGGAATTTCATGGGACTTGGGGGAATTTAATGGGAAATTCATGGGATTTGTGGTGGATTTAATGGGATTTTATCGGGAATATTTTATGATTTACTAATTTTGGGATTTTTTCCCCCAGCGCCGTGGGGCCGGCGGGGCTGGAAGCGTTTCAGGGCTGAGCTCCGGGGGCCCCTCCTGGCGCTGCAGAGGGACCCCCCCGAGGGCCCCGAGGAGGTTTTGGGGCTGCCCCACGCCCTGGCCCAGCCGCACCCCAAATACACCAAACGCCCCAACGTGTTCCTGCTGCGCACCGGGGACCGGCGCGAGTTCCTCTGCCAGGCGCAGTAAGGGACCAAAAATACCCTAAAAACCCCAAAAAGGAGGGAATCCTAAAAAAAAAAACAAATCCTAAAGCTGGGAAAAAAAAATCCCATAAGGATAAGTGGCTCGGAAAGGGTTAAAAAAGGCAAAATTCTGAAAAAAAAATGCAAAAATCCTAAAAAAATTGCAAAACCCTAAAAAAATGCCGGGTCTGGAAAGAAATCCCAAATCCTAAAAAACACCAAATATGGAAAAAAATTCCATATATGGAAAAAATGCCAAATGTGGAAAACAACCCCAAATATGGAAAAACCCCCAAATATGGAAAAAAATCTCCAAATATGGGGAAAAATTCCAAATATGGAAAAAATCTCCAAATATGGGGGAAAATTCCAAATATGGAAAAAATGCCAAATATGGAAAACAACCCCAAATATGGAAAAAAAAAACAAATTAAAAAAATATCCCAAATATGGACTAAAAACCAAATATGGAAAAAACCCCAAATAAAAAAAATATCCCAAATATGGGAAAAAATCTCAAATCCTGAAAAGAGTCCTAAATCTGAAATCCTAAAAACATAATTTGGGATATTATTGGGGTATTTTAGGGGTAATTTGGGGGTATTTTTGGGAGTAATTTTTGGAATATTTTTGGGGTATTTTAGGGGGTATTTGGGGGGAATTTTTGGAGAGGAAATTTGGGGGTAATTAAGGGGTATTTTTGGGGTAATTTTGTGGTATTTTGGGGGGAATTTTCAGTGGGATTTTTGGGGTATTTGGAGGGTATTTTTAGGCTACCTTAGGAGGAGTTTTTGGGGGAATTTATTTTGTATTTTGAGGGATATTTTTGGGGTATTTTGGGGTTATTTTAGGGGCCATTTTACAGATATTTTTGGGATATTTGTGGGGTAAATTTGGGGTATTTTTGGGGTAATTTGGGGGTGCTTGGGCTTCTTTGCAATACTTGCGGTTTTTGCGGCACGCGGGACGCTTGGCGGGTACGACGTCGTCGTGACGTCGCTGATGACGTCACCGTGACGTCACAGGAGTCCCCATGAGCTGTCCCAGTGGGTGTTTGGCATCAACGTGGCCGCCGCCCTCTGCTCGTCGCCCCCGTTCCCCGCGGCCGTGGGGTCCCGGCGCCGCTTCGTGAGACCCATCCTGCCCTCAGCGCCCAGCCGCTGCCCCCCGGTGAGAAACACCCCAAAAACCCCCCAAAAACACCCCAAAAACCCCACAGAAATACCCCATCCTGCCCTCGGCGCCCAGCCGCTGCCCCCCGATGAGAAACACCCCAAAAACACCCCAAAAACACCCCAAAAACCCCACAGAAATACCCCATCCTGCCCTCGGCGCCCAGCCACTGCCCCCCGGTGAGAAACACCCCAAAAACACCCCAAAAACCCCCCAAAAACCCCACAGAAATATCCAAAAAACCCAAAAGCCCCATTGAAATATCCCATATCCCACAGAAACCCCAAATCCCATCAAAACCCCAAATCCCACAGGAACCCCAAATACCTCAAATGTCCCCAAAACTCTCAAATTTGGTCTGTGCCACCCCAATGTCCCCAGTGTCCCTTTTGTCATCCCCATGTCCCCAGTGTCCCCAATGTCCCTGTGCCACCTCAATGTCCCCAGTGTCCCCACTGTCCCCAATGTCCCTGTGCCACCCCAATGTCCCCAGTGATGTCCCCAGTGTCCCCAGGAGCAGCAGCAGGGCCAGCTCCATGTCCCCATTGGTGTCCCCAATGTCCCCAGGAGCAGCAGCAGTGCCAGCTGCGCCGCTGGTTGGGGACAGTGACCCCAATGTCCCCATTGGTGTCCCCAATGTCCCCAGGAGCAGCAGCAGTGCCAGCTGCGCCGCTGGTTGGGGACAGTGACCCCAATGTCCCCATTGGTGTCCCCAATGTCCCCAGGAGCAGCAGCAGTGCCAGCTGCGCCGCTGGTTGGGGACAGTGACGTGCCAGCTCCTGGAGCACCAGCGGCTCCTGCCCGAGGGACGGGGACGGGAGCAGGAGGAGCACCGGGCACACGGGGACTTCCTGCGGCATGAGGTGACAATGGGGACAATGGGGACATCGGGGACATTGGGGGGGATGGGGACACTGGGGACAATGGGGACACCGGGCACACGGGGACTTCCTGCGCCACGAGGTGACAGCAGGGACATCAGGGACATTGGGAGCAATGGGGACATTGGGGACGTGGGGACATTGGGGACAATGGGGACACTGGGGGCAATGGGACAATGGGGGCATTGGGGACACCGGGCACACAGGGACTTCCTACGCCAGCAGGTGACAGCAGGGACATCAGGGACATTGGGAGCAATGGGGACATCGGGGACATTGGGAGCAATGGGGACATTGGGGACAATGGGGGCAATGGGACAATGGGGGCAATGGGGACACTGGGGACACCGGGCACACGGGGACTTCCTACGCCAGCAGGTGACAATGGGGACAATGGGGTGGCACAGGGACATTGGGGTGGCACAGGGACATTGAGGACATTGGGGACATTGAGGAGAATGGGGGCAATGGGGACACTGGGGACAATGGGGACACCGGGCACACGGGGACTTCCTACGCCAGCAGGTGACAATGGGGACAATGGGGTGGCACAGGGACATTGAGGACATTGGGGGCAATGGGGACATTGGGGACACTGGACACACAGGGACTTCCTGTGCCAGGAGGTGACAATGGGGACATTGGGGCAATGGGGACACTGGGGTGGCACAGGGACACTGGGGACACTGAGAGGGCAATGAGGACAATGGGGACATTGGGGATACTGGGACAATGGGGGCAAAGGGGACAGTGGGGACACTGGGGAGACACTGGGGTGGCACAGGGACATCGGGGACAATGGGAACACTGGAGACAGAAAGGACAATGGGGACACTGGGGTGGCACAGGGACATTGGGGACATTGAGGGGGCAATGAGGACAATGGGGACATTGGGGATACTGGGACAGTGGGGACAAAGGGGACAGTGGGGACACTGGATTGAAGACAATGGGGACAGTGGGGAGACACTGGGGTGGCACAGGGACATTGGGGACATTGAGGGGGCAATGAGGACAATGGCGACATTCGGGGATTGGGGACAATGGGAACACTGGGGGCAATGGGGACATTGGGGACATCAGGGAGACACTGAGGGATTGGGGACGTCACTGGGGACATTGGGGACACTGAATCGAGGACAGTGGGAACAGTGGGGACACCAGGGAGTGACACAGTGACCAGGAGGAGGGAGGGGGTGACCCAGTGCCACTGGGGTGACACGAGGGGTGACACCGGTGCCACCTCGGTTGGTGACGCGCGTGTCCCCGCAGCGCCAGCGCTGCCTGACCTACGTGCAGGCGCTGGGGGCGTGGCTGCGCGGGGACAGCGGCGACAGCGCCACCCTCGGGGACAGCGGCGGGGACCTCGGGGACGCGGCCGGGGGCGCCCTTGGGGACAGCCCCGAGTGTCCCCCCGTCCCCGCGCCGCTCACCAAGTGCCACTCGAGCCCCTCGCTGGTGACAGAGCCGCCCCCGGGCCGCGTGCGGCGCCACATCTCGGAGCGCAGGGCCACGCGCGTCATTGTCCCCAAGCGCCACCGGGACAGGCTGTGACAGACCTGGATTGTCCCCAGGAGTGTCCCCAAGTGCCACCGGGACCAACCGTGACACCCCCCGTGGGGACCCTGCCACAAAGTGCCACCCCCTGGGACAGGGGATGTTCCCAAGTGCCACCTCTGTGACAGGGACGGTCCCCAAAGTACCACCCCTGTGAAGGGACAAGGGACAGTCCCCAATGTCCCCTCCATGGGACACTTTAAGTGCCACCCCCTGTGACAGGGACACTCCATATGTCCCCTCCCTGTGACAGGGACAGCCCCAAGTGCCACCCCTGTGAAGGGACAGTCCCCAATGTCCCCCGTGTGGGACAAGGGACACTTTTTAAGTGCCACCCCCTGTGACGGGGACACTCCCAATGTCCCCAATGCTGTCCCCAATGTCCCCTCTTCCCCCCGGTACGAGGCTTTTTGGGGGGTCCCGCTCTGAGCTCCCCCGGGATTGGGAACAACTCAGGGAAATCCCCAAAATCCCAAAAATTCCCAATTTCCCATTCCCAGAATTCCCCAAAATCCCAAAAATTCCCAATTTCCCATTCCCAGAATTCCCCAAAATCCCAAAAATTCCCAATTTCCCATTCCCAGAATTCCCCAAAATCCCAAGCCCAATTTCCCGTTCCCAAAAATCCCCAAATTCCCCGTTCCCAAAAATCCCCCATTCCCAAAAAACCCCAATCCCAAAAATCCCATTCCCAGAAGAATCTGGGGATAAATCTGGGATTTCTGGGGGGAATTTGGGATCCCCTCGCTGCGGTTGTGCAATAAAGGTTCAGAATTCCAGAATTTTGGAGAATTTTGGGAATTTTAGGGGTGGAAGAGGGAGGAATTTTGGGAAGAGAGAAAATCCCTGAGGGTGACGACCCCAAAATCCCAAAAAACCACCACAAAATTCCCTTTTTTTCCAGCCCCAAGTCCTGGGAAATCTGACCCCAATCCCAAAAATTCCAACCCCAATCCTGGGAATTCCAACCCCAATCCCAAAAATTATGACCCCAATTCTGGGAATTCCAGCCCCAAATTTGGGAATTCTGACCCCAAATCCCAAAAATTCCCAAAATCTTGGGAATTCCATTTTCATTCCCAATTTATTCCCGGGATTTCTGGGCCAATTCCCATTTATTTCTCCCATTTCATTCCCATTGCTTTTACAACAATTCCCAAATTTACTCCCAATATTCCCAGGACAATTTTTAGGATTTTTTTCCCAGTTTATTTCCAGTGCTTCTGGGACAACCCCCCAGAGTTTGTTTTTTTTTTTTCCCCCAGTTTATTGCTGGCATTTCCCCATCCATTCCCAAAGTTTTCCTGGGGATTTTCCAGGAATTTTTTTCCGCCATTTTCCTTCCATTTCCCCGCCATTTTGTGGCCGTTTTCCCGCCATTTTCCTTCTTCCTTTCCGCCATTTTGTGGCCGTTTTCCCGCCATTTTCTGATCGTTTTTCCGCCATTTTGTGGTCATTTCCCCTTTGTTTTCCCACCGTTTTCCAGATGTTTCCCTGCTGTTTTCCCACCATTTTCCAGATGTTTTCCAGCTGTTTTCCGGCCGTTCCCTCAGGCGTACTCCAGGTGCTGGGCGGCCCCGCGGGGCTCGGGGCCCTTGGCCGGGCTCAGGTAATCCCTCAGCTCCAGCTCCATCTTCTTGGCCTTCAGCGCCGCCGAGTGCAGCTTCTCCAGGAACTCCGGCATCCCTGGAGACCCCAGAGGGTGGGAAACCCTTCTCCCAAAATTTCCCCCTTTCCCCCCAATTTTCTCCTTTTTTTCCCCAACTTTTCTCAAATTTTTCTCCATCTTTCTCCCAATTTTTTACCCTTTTCCCCCAATTTTTCCCCTTTTTTTTGCCATTTTCCCCCCAATTTTTCCTCAATTTCTCCCACTTTTTCCTCCCAATTTTTATCTTTTTTCCTCTTTCTTTCCCCTAATTTTTCCCTTTTTCCCCACAATTTTTTCCTTTTGCCTCCCCATTTTCCCCTTTTCCCAAGTGCAGCTTCTCCAGGAACTCCGGCATCCCTGTAGACCCCAAAGGCTGGGAAACCCTTCTCCCAAATTTTCCCCCAGTTTTCTCCTTTTTTCCCCCAGTTTTTCCCATTTTTCTCACAATTTTTTCTCCATTTTTCCCCCAATTTTTTACTATTCCCCCCCATTTTTTTCTCAATTTTCCCCTTCTTTCCCCAATTGTTTTCCCAATATTTCCCTATTTTCTCCCCATTTTTTACCCTCTTCCCCCAATTTTTTCCCATTTTTTCACCCCAAATTTTCCTCCATTTCTCCCACTTTTTCTCCCAATTTTTATATTTTTCCCCCATCTTTCCCAGGTTTTCTGATTTTTCTCTTTTTCCCCAGTGGAGCTTCTCCAGGAACTCTGGCATCCCTGGAGACCCCAAAGGGTGGGAAACCCTTCTCCCAAATTTTCCCCCTTTTCCCCCAATTTTCTCCTTGTTTTCCCCAATTTTTTCTCCATTTTTCTCCCAATTTTTTACCATTTTTTCGCCATTTCCCCCCCAATTTTTCCTCAATTTCTCCCACTTTTTCCTCTAATTTTTTTCCCTTTCTCACCATTTTTCCCCCCAATTTTTCCCCCTTTTCTCCCCCAGTTTTTCCTTCTCTTCCTCCCCTCTTTTCCTCAAGATTTCCCTGGAATTTTGGGGGTTTTTTTGGGAATTCTCACCGCTGGACACCATCCAGCTGAGGCAGTAGCGCGGGAACACGGTCTGGGGGTTGTCGCTGTACGTCAGCAGGTAATCGAAGCCGTTCTGGAAAACACCAAAATCACCCAAAATTCCCCAAAATCCCAACAATCCCTGGCGGGAATTGCCCCAGAAACCACCCCCAGATCCCAAATTCTCCAAATTATTTGGGGGCTTCCCCAATTTTTGGGCATTTTCCACCCCCTTTTCCGAATCCCACTCCCAAACCTGATCCCAACCCCCCCAAAATCCTGGGATTTCCTCAGATTTCCCAGTTTTTCTGTGATTTTTCCCAGGATATTCCCAAGTTTTTCCTGGTATTTTCCCAGGATTTTCCCCAGTTTTTCCAGGATGTTTTCCCAGAATTTTCACAGATTTTCCCCAGTTTTTCCAAGATTTCCCAGAATTTTCCTGGGATTTCCCCCCAATTTTCCTGGGATTTTTCTGTGATTTTTCCAGGATTTTCCCCAGATTTTTTTCCAAATTTTCTGTGATTTTCCTGGATTTTCCCTCAATTTTCTCACTATTTCCCCCCAGTTTTCCCAGGATTTTTCTTGTGATTTTCCCAGGGTTTCTCCCCAATTTTTCCTGTGATTTTCCCACTATTTCCCCCCAGTTTTTCCCATGATTTTCCCCAATTTCCCCCTGGATTTTTCCCAGTTTTTCCAGGATTTTGGGCATTCCCACCTCGTCGAAGCCGCGGTGGGGCCGGATCACCATGTGGGATTCGTAGCTCCGAACCCGGACGTGCTCAGGGTCCTCGGGAATCCCGGGATGCTCCACAGCCCTGTGGGGATTATTTGGGAATTTTTCAGGAATTCGGGACCATCCCAAAAAGAATCTGGGGTGGGGGAGAGGGAAAACCCAAAAAATTCCTGGGAAAACGATGAGAATTGGGATTTTGGGGTGGGAATTCCATGGGGGATTTTAGGGTGGGAATTCCATAGGGGATTTTTTTGGGAATTCTATGGGGGATTTCCAGGGATTCAATGGGGTTTTTTTGGGAATTCCATGGGGTTTTTTTTTTTTGGGAATTCTGTGGGGTTTTTTGGGATTTCCAGGAAGGATTTTTTGGAAATTCCATGGGGGATTTTTGGGAATTCCATGAGGTTTTTTCTGGGATTTCCCCGTGGGTTTTTTGGGGAATTTTGTGGGGTTTTTTTGGGGAATTGCAGGGGACTTTTTGGGGGGAATTCTGTGGGGTTTTTTTTGGGAATTCCACAGGTTTATTTGGGAATTCTGTGGGGTTTTTTGGCGGGATGCCCCACCTGGAGACGAGCACCATGAGGTTGCGGTCGCTGTCGACGCTGTAGCGCCGGACGTAAACGTAATCCCGGGAGTACATCGGGTACTGCAACGGGGTCAGTGGGGTCAGGATCCCAAAATGGACCCCAGACCCCGTCCCAGATCCCAAGGAATGGAATCAGCCACCATCCCAGTTCTAGATCCCAAATCCCGGATCCCAAAGGGATTCCAAGGAATGGAGTCAGTCCCAAATCCCAAGCGGCTCACTGGGAACTGTGTGACCCAGTGGATTACCTTGGATCCCAAATCCCAATCCCAACCCCCAAATCTCAAATCCCAAATTCCCTTTGCTCACCAGGAACTGGGTGACCCCATGGATCACCTCGGACCCCATGGCTGGATCCCAATCCCAGATCCCAAATGCCCAATCCCAAATCTTTCACCAGGAACTGCATGACCCCATGGATCCCCTCTGAGCCCGTGGCTGGGTCCCAATCCCAAATCCTAAACCCCAAATCCCTCAGTGCTCACTGGCAACTGTGTGACCCAGTGGATCACCTCCGATCCCAAACCCCAAACCCCAAATCCCCAAATCTCTCACTGGGAACTGTGTGACCCAGTGGATCCCAAATCCCCAATCCCAGACCCCAAACCCCAATCCCAAATCTCTCACTGGGAACTGTGTGACCCAGTGGATCCCAAATCCCAGACCCCAAACCCCAATCCCAAATCTCTCACTGGGAACTGTGTGACCCAGTGGATCCCCTCAGATCCCAAATCCCCAATTCCAAACCCCAAATCCCCAAATCTCTCACCGGGAACTGTGTGACCCAGTGGATCCCAAATCCCCAATTCCAGACCCCAAATCCCAAATCTCTCACCGGGAACTGTGTGACCCAGTGGATCCCAAATCCCAAATTCCCAAATCTCTCACCGGGAACTGTGTGACCCAGTGGATCCCAAATCCCAAATTCCAGACCCCAAATTCCCAAATCTCTCACCGGGAACTGTGTGACCCAGTGGATCCCAAATCTCTCACTGGGAACTGTGTGACCCAGTGGATCCCAAATCCCAACTCTCTCACCGGGAACTGTGTGACCCACTGGATCACCTCAGATCCCAAATCCCCAATCCCAAATCCCAAATCCCAAATCTCTCACTGGGAACTGTGTGACCCACTGGATCCCAAATCCCAAATCCCAGACCCCAAATCCCAACTCTCTCACCGGGAACTGTGTGACCCAGTGGATCCCAAACCCCAAATCCCAAATCTCTCACCGGGAACTGTGTGACCCACTGGATCCCAAATCCCAAATCCCAGACCCCAAACCCCAAATCTCTCACCGGGAACTGTGTGACCCAGTGGATCCCAAATCCCAAATCTCTCACCGGGAACTGTGTGACCCAGTGGATCCCAAATCCCAAATCTCTCACCGGGAACTGTGTGACCCAGTGGATCCCAAATCCCAACTCTCTCACCGGGAACTGTGTGACCCACTGGATCACCTCAGATCCCAAATCCCCAATCCCAAATCCCAAACCCCAAATCTCTCACTGGGAACTGTGTAACCCAGTGGATCCCAAACCCCAAACCCCCAAATCTCTCACCGGGAACTGTGTGACCCAGTGGATCCCAAACCCCAAATCTCTCACCGGGAACTGTGTGACCCAGTGGATCCCAAATCCCAAATCTCTCACCGGGAACTGTGTGACCCAGTGGATCCCAAACCCCAAATCCCAAATCTCTCACTGGGAACTGTGTGACCCACTGGATCCCAAATCCCAAATCCCAGACCCCAAATCCCAAATCTCTCACCGGGAACTGTGTGACCCAGTGGATCCCAAATCCCAAATCTCTCACCGGGAACTGTGTGACCCAGTGGATCACCTCCGAGCCCGTGGCCGGGTCCCGCTCCACCACGTCGAGCTTCAGCACCAGCGAATCCCACTGCTTGCGGTACTCGGTGTCCAGCTGGGAAATATCCCAAAAAAACCAGGAATTCCAGGGAAATCCCGGAAAAATGGGGACAGGGAAACCCCAGAAATAAACCCGGGATAATGGGGAAATCCTGGAATTCTAGGGAAAAATGGGGACAGGGAAACCCCAGAAATAAACCCGGGACAATGGGGAAACCCTGGGAAATTGGGATTGGGGAAAAACCCGAAAATAAATCCTGGAATTCCAGGAGAAATGGGATCAGGAATGACTGAATGAAATCCTGGAATTCCAGGGAAATCCCAGAATTCCAGGGGGAAATCCCAGAAACAAACCCAGGATAACGGGAAATCCTGGGAAAATGGGATCAGGGACAAACCCAGGAATAAATCCCAGAATTCCAGGAGAAATGGGATCGTGAATGACTGAAAGAAATCCCAGAATTCCAGGGAAAATTGGAATGGGGAAATCCCAGAAAAAAACCTGGGATAACGGGGAAATCCCAGGATAACAGGACTGGGGAAAAACCAGGGATAAAGCCTGGAATTCCAGGAAAAACAACGATCAGGAATGCCAAGAAAACCTGGAATGCCAGGGAAAAATGGGATCTGGAAAATCCCAGAATTCCAGGAAAAATGGAATGGGGAAAATCTGGAATTATGGGGGAAAACGAGGGCAGGAAAATCCCAGAAACAAACCCGGGATAACAGAAAATCCCAGGAAAATGGGATCAGGGGAAAACAGAATTATGGGGGAAAACAGAATTAGGAAATTCTGGAATTATGGGGAAAAATGGGATCAGGGAAAAACCCGGGAATAAATCCCAGAATTCCAGGAAAAACAAGAACCAGGAATGCCAAGAAAACCTGGAATGCCAGAGAAAAACGGGATCTGGAAAATCCCAGAATTCCAGGAAAAATAGGATGGGGAAAACCTGGAATTATGAGGAAAAATCAAGAGGGAGAAACCCCAGAGTTCCAGGGAAAATCACGAGCAGGAATGGCAGGAAAAATCCTGGAATTGCAGAGAAAATTGGGATGGGTTGGGAAAATTGGGAAACCCCCAGAATTCCAGGAAAAAACAGGGAAAAAATCCCTCCCCTACCCTGATCCCAAAAAACCTTCAGGGGAGGATCCGGAATTCCCAAACATTCCCAGCCCTGGAGTCAAATCCTGGCAAGAATTCCAAGAATTTCCAAGGAATTTTTGGGAATTTTGGGGAATTTTTGGGAATTCTGCTCACCTGGACGTTGAAGAATTGCCTGGGAGTGACGTCGGTGTAGGAGCCAAAAACTGCAGGAAAATCCCAAAAATCAGCAAATCCCAAAACCCCAAAAATCCACAAATCCTGGGAATTGAGGGACCACGGGAATCCCAAAATTTGAGAATTTCTGGGATTTTGGGGAAGTTGGGAATTGGGCGAGTTGGGAATTGGGGAATTTGGGATCTTGGGAATTTGAGAATGGAGGAATTTGTGAATTTGGGATTTTGGGAATTGGGGAATTGAGGATTTAGGGGATCCAGGGATTTGGGATTTTGGGAATTTAAGGGATTTAGGAAATTTGGGATTTGGGGAATTTGGGAATTGGGAATTTCAGGGATTTTAGGGAATCTGACAGTTTGGGATTTTGGGAATTGAGGATTTAGGGGATTCAGGGATTTGGGATTTTGGGAATTTAAGGGATTTAGGAAATTTGGGATTTGGGGAATTTGGGAATTGGGAATTTCAGGGATTTTAGGGAATCTGACAGTTTGGGATTTTGGGAATTGAGGATTTAGGGGATTCAGGGATTTGGGATTTTGGGAATTTAAGGGATTTAGGAAATTTGGGATTTGGGGAATTTGGGAATTGGGAATTTCAGGGATTTTAGGGAATCTGACAGTTTGGGATTTTGGGAATTGAGGATTTAGGGGATTCAGGGATTTGGGATTTTGGGAATTTCAGGAATTCGGGATTTGGGATTTTTAAATTTTGGGAATCTGAGAATTTTGGGAACTCAGGGTTTTGGGAATTTGGGGATTCTGGGATCTGGGGGAATTTGGGATGTCAAGATTTTGGGAATCCGGGGATTTTGGGAGCCCAGGATTTTGGGAATTGGGGAATCAGGGATTTTGGGGAATTGGGGATTTCAGGAATTCCCCACCTCGGTACTGGAACAGGGCCGAGCCGGGGATGGGGCGGCGCCAGAGGCGGAACCGCTCCCGCTGCATCACCGGCTCCCAGCCCCGCTCCTGCTCCGGGAACGCCCCGGGATCCTCGAGCTGCTGCAGCGCCTGCGCCGACCTGCGGGATTCCGGTTTTATGGGATACCGGGAGCCAAATCCCTGATTTTTATCCCCAGCGTCCCCTCTGTCCCATTCCCGGTATCCCGTTATCCCCCCGTTCCTGTTATTCCCGGCATTCCCCCATCCCCGTTATTCCATCACCCCAATATTCCCGTTTTTCCCAGTGTTTATCCCGTTTCTGTTATCCCCCCATTCCCGCTATGACCCCGGTGCTATTGCCGCCGTTATTCCCGGTGTTATTCTCGTTATTCCCGGTACTATTCCCGGTATTTTTCTCGGTATTCTTCCACCATTCCCGCCGTGATTCCCGGTATTATTCCCGGTATTCCCGCCATTATCCCGGAGTTATTGCCGCCGTTATTCCTGTATTAGCCCAGTCACTCCCGGTGTGGTTCCCAGTGTTATTCCCGGTGTTATCCCCATTATCCCCAGTATTATTCCCGCCGTTAATCCCGATGTTATTCCCGTAATTCCCGGTATTATTCCCGTTGTTATCCCCATTATCCCCGCCGTTATTCCCGGTGTTATTCCAGTCATTCCCGGTGTTATTCCCGCCGTTATTCCCGGTATTATGCCCAGTGTTATTCCCGGTGTTATCCCCATTATCCCCGCCATTATTCCTGTTATCCCTAGTATTATTCCCGCCGTTATTCCCGGTGTTATCCCCATTATCCCCAGTATTATTCCCGCCGTTAATCCCGATGTTATTCCCGTAATTCCCGGTATTATTCCCGTTGTTATCCCCATTATCCCCGCCGTTATTCCCGGTGTTATCCCCGCCACTATTCCCACTGTTATTTCCGCCGTTATTCCCGGTGTTATTTCCATTATTCCCACTGTTATTCCTGCCGTTATTGCCGGTGTTATTTCCATTATGCCCGGTATTATCCCCGCCGTTATTCCCGCTGTTATCCCCGTAATTCCCGCCGTGATTCCCGGTGTGTCGCGCTCACCGCCTCAGCTCCTCCTCCTCGATGCGCTGCCCGTCCCACACGAAGGCTCCGGCACCGATCGCGGCCATCAGGGCGCCCCGCGGCGCTCCCAGCCCGCACCGGCCCCGGGAACCTCCCCAGCGGCCGCGCCCGGAGCCGCCGCTCCCGGAGCCGCCGCTCCCGGTTCCTCTCCCGGTGCCGCGGGCCGCGTCTCCGGGCCCGCCGCGCTGCCGGGCCCGGCGCGCCGTCCCGCAGGCGCAGTGGCGGGCGAGCAGCGCCAGCAGCAGCGGCAGCGGCGCGGGGCCGGGGGCGGCTCCGGGGGAGGCCCCGCCGGTGCCTCCGGTGGCGCCGCGGGCGGCGAGCGCGGCCAGCGGCCGCCACATGCCGGCCCCGCCGCGCCGCGCGTCGCGCTCCAGCGCGTCATCGCCGCGCGCCGCGCCGCTATTGGCCGGCGCTGCACCGCCCCGCGAGCTGATTGGTTGGAGGGGATGAAGCCACGCCCAGCAGCGCGTGATACCGGAAGGGGGTGTGAGGGCCAGAGGGAATCGGGGGCGAAGCGGTGGGCGGGGCTTGTGCGTGACCACGCCCCCGATCTGCTATGGCGTCGGGGGTGTTTTAGGGGATATTTGGGCGTTTTGGGGGGTTTTGAGGCGTTCTTTGAGCTTGTTATGGGGCGCTGTGAGCTCTGGGCCTTCCCTGCGATCCCATTGGTCCGAGCAGTGCCGCCCCGCGCGGTGATTGGCTGGAGGCTATGAGGCCACGCCCACCCCGCGGGCGATACCGGAAGTGGGAGCCGCCAGGGCGAAAGGAAAGGGGCGGGGCTTGAACGGGCCGTGCAAAAGTGGGCGGAGCTTGTGTGTGGCCACGCCCCCTGCGGAGGGTCGGGTTAAGGGGGATTTAGGGGAGTTTTGGGGGAATTATTGGGGGTTTTGGGGTCATATTTGGGGCTTTGGGGTCGGGGATCTATAGGGGATTATGGAGGGTTATGGGGGATTATTGTGGATTATAGAATCTGGGGGTTTATAGGGGATTATTTGAATTATGGGGGATTATTGTGAGTTATAGGTTTGGGGGGTTTTAGGGGATTATTGGGGGTTATGGGGTCGGACAATATTTGGGATTATAGGTGTTATTGACAGTTTTGGCTCAGGAGATTATAGGGCCCATGGTTTATGGCTGCTTTTTGGGATCCAGCCCTGTTCTATACGATCCAGCCCATTATTTTTAGGATCCATCCCCAATTTTATGGGATCCATCCCCATTTTTTTGGGATCCATCCCCATTTTTGTGGGATCCATCCCCATTTTTCAGGCTCCACCCTCCCCATTCCCAACCACGCCCCCCGGTCTCTTTCCCCCCTTTATTCCCCCAAAAATCCAATCCCAAATCCCAAAATCCCCGAGCAACCCCTCCCATCCCTGTGGGATTTTTTTGGGAATTCTCTCAGAAAATCCCATTTTCCACAGATTTATTGGCGCCCTTTTTGCATATCCAGGGGGAATCCCGAAGCTTTTCCCGGCGGATCCCAAATCCCGGGATTTTCCCCCGAGGGTTTTTGGGTTAATTTGGCTCCTCCCGAGCCTTTCTCGGGATTTTTAATTTTTTTTTGTGGAATTTTTTATTTTTCCAGGATTTTTCTGGGATTTCCATCCCGGGGGAGCTCTTGCATAGCCAGGGGGAAGAAAAAATGGGAAAAAAAGGGGAAAAAAAGAGCAGGAAAATGGGGATAAAAGCAGGAAATTTGGGATAAAAGCAGGAAAATCGGGATAAAAGCATCAGGACCTGCAAGGAGTCGGATCCTGTGGTTAGAATTCCCTAAAAATTCAGGAGATTCCCTAAAAAATCCCCTCTGAGCCGAAGCATTCCAGGAATGGGAATTTTGTTGGGAATTTCAATCCTGGCGGGATTTTTTTCCTATTTTTTTGTTGTTTTGGCCCCAAAAATTTCTGGGAAAAATCAGAGCGGGGAAAAAATTGGGAATTTTATGGGGGAAAATGGGATGGGAGTGGAGGGGTTTGCATAAAGGCTCCGGGTTTTTCCAGCAGGGCTCATCCCGATTTCCCAGGGAGGCCAAAATTCCCAAATTTTGTGGGATGATCCCAAAAAAAAGCCAAAAAAAAAAAACCCAAAGGCGATCCCGGAATTCCCAGAGCCTGGAATAAAGTGCAGAATGTCCATGGGGGGGAAAAAGGGGCGAGCGGGGATGGGAATTCCCAAATTTTTAAATAGGGGGAGAAATGTGGGGAAAGGGGGGAGAGCCGGGAGAGGGGATGGGGTGGGGAATGGGGGACCCCAAAGTCGGGGATCTGGTGGGAATTGGGGATCCCAGAGTTCTCATTCCACGGGGAATTCCAGATCCCAAAGTTCTGGAGCCGTTGGAAATTGGGGATCCCAAAGTTCTGGATCCATGGAGATCCCAAAGTTCTGCATCCACTGGAAATTGGGGATCCCAAAGTTCTCATTCCAGGGGGAAGTGGGGATCCCAGAGTTCTCAATCTATTGGGAATTGGGGATCTCAAAGTTTTTGGTCCATTGGGAATTCCTGATCCCAAAGTCCTCGACCCATGGAGATCCCAGAGTTCTCATTCCAGGAGGATCCTAAAGTTCTCGACCTGCTGGGAATTGGGGATCCCAAAGTTCTCAGTTCATGGAGATCCCAAAGTTCCTGATCCGTTGGGAATTGGGGATCCCAAAGTTCTCACTCCAGGGGAATCCCAAAGTTCTGTATCCATTGGGAATTCCAGATCCCAAAGTTCTCAGTCCACGGGGAATGGTGGATCCCAAAGTTCTCAATCCACAGGGAATTGGGGATCCCAAGGCTCTCAGTGCATGGAGATCCCAAAGTTCTCACTCCATGGGGAATTGGGCATCCCGAAGTTCTCGATTCATTGGGAATTGGGGATCCCAAAGTTCTGGATCCATGGAGATCCCAAGGTTCTCACTCCATTGGGAATTGTGGATCCCACTCCCCTCATTCCAAGGAAAACCCACCTGGAGCAGGAGAGCCACGGAACCAACTCCGGGATCGAGGTCCCTGGAAGATCTCCTGGGATCCACCTGGAGAAATCCTCCCCTGGAGGAACTTCCAGGCTCTGCTCCAACAAGTCCTTCCCTGGGAGAACTCCCAGGATCCACCTGCAGAAATCCTTTGCTGGAAGAACTTCCAGGACCTGTCCAAAACGTCCTTCACTGGAAGAGTTCCTGGGATCCAACCTGGACAAATCCTCTCCTGGAAGAACTTCCTGTCTCCATCCAGACCAATCCTTTGCTGGAACATCTCCCGGGATCCACCTGGACAGATCCTCCCCTGGAAGACCTCTTGACATCTCCCCAGCCAGCCCTCCCACACCACGTCCCCCACCCCAGTGACGATCCGGCCTCTCTGTCCACTCGATCCAACACCATCATGGTGGCCACCAATGCGATGACCAGGATCAAGGTGACCACGATCATGGTGACCAGGATCAAGGTGACCAGAATCATGGTGGCCACCACCATGATGACTGGGATCACGGTGATCAGGATCATGGTGGCCACCATCACAATGACCATGATCGTGGCGTCCGGAATCACAATGGCCACAAGCATAGTGACCATTGGGATAAAGGTGGACACCATCATGATGACCACCCATCACGATGACCAGGATCAAGGTGACCAAAATCAAGGTGACCACCCATCATGATGACCATTATCATGGTGGCCACCATCGCACTGACCAGGATCATGGTGATCATGGTGACCAGGATCATGGTGGCCTCCATCACACTGACCGCCATCTTGGTGGCCACCATCACGATGACCGCCATCGCAATGACTGTGATCATGGTGGCCACCACCACAATGACCATGATGATGGTGACCAAAATCAAGGTGACCACCCATCACGATGACTGCCATCTTGGTGGCCACCATCACAACGACCATGATCATGGCGACCAGGATCAAGGTGACCACCCATCACAATGACCAGGATCATGGTGATTGGGATCACGGTGGCCACCATCACAATGACCAGGATCACGGTGACCGGGATCACGGTGGCCACCCATCATAATGACCGCGATCATGGTGATCATGGTGACTGTGATAATGGTGGCCACCACCACAGTGACCATGATGATGGTGACCACAATCAAGGTGACCACCCATTACAATGACTGCCATCTTGGTGGCCACCATCACAAGGACCATGATCATGGCGACCGGGATCAAGGTCACCACCCATCACGATGACCGCCATCTTGGCGGCCACCATCCCAATGACCAGGATCACGATGACTGGGATCACGGGGGCCACCATCATGATGACCACCATCACAATGACTCTGATCATGGTGGCCACCATCTCTATGACCAGGATCATGGTGACTGGGATCATGGGGGCCACCACCACAATGACCATGATCATGGTAACCAGGACCAAGGTGACCACCCATCACGATGACCGCCATCATGGTGCCCACCATCACGCTGACCAGGCTCACGATGACCAGCATCACGGTGGCCACCATCACGCTGACCACAATCATGGTGATCATGGTGACCGGCATCACGGTGGCCACCATCTCTATGACCAGGCTCAGGGCGTGTACGCGGGCGGCGGCTGGAACTGGTTGACCACCTCGTAGTCGGGCCCGTAGGGCTCGGCCTCCTCCATCTCGGAGAGCAGCTCCAGGGCCTGCTCCTCCTCCTCGCTGGGGTAGTGCCGCAGCAGGTTGGCGGCCGTGGCCAGGATGGAGGCGCCGCCCGCGCCCGCCACCAGGTAGAAGCTGACGGCGAAGGTGACGAACACCTGCGAGCCGTGGTACTTCTTGTGCTGCTGCTGCTGCGCCAGGAGCAGCTCCGAGGCCCAGTAGCAGAAGCCGATCACCGTGGCGCACTGCAGGACTGGAAAAATGGGGAAAAACGGGTTAGATTTAGGAAAAGTTGGGAAAATTGGGTTAGATTGGGGAAAAAAACAGAAAAACTGGGTAAAAATGGGTTAGATTAGGGAAAATTTGGTCTGGGGTCGCCAGGAGCAGCTCCAAGGCCCAGTAGCAGAAGCCGATCACCGTGGCGCACTGCAGCACTGCAAAATGGGGAAAACCGGGTTAGATTTGGGAAAAGTTGGGAAAATTGGGTTGGATTTGGGAAAAAAACGGGGGAAAAAACCAAGAAAAACTGGGTAAAAATGGGTTAGATTGGGGAAAATTGGGTCTGGGGTCGCCAGGAGCAGCTCTGAGGCCCAGTAGCAGAAGCCGATCACCGTGGCGCACTGCAGCACTGCAAAATGGGGAAAAACAGGTTAGATTTGGGAAAAAATGGGAAAAAACAAAACAAAAAAAAGGGGGAAAAATAGGTTGGATTGGGATAGGTCTGGGCTCTTCAGGAGCAGCTCCGAGGCCCAGGAGCAGAACCCGATCACCATGGCACACTGCAGGACTGGAAAATGGGGAAAATTGGGTTAGATTGGGGAAAAAAATCATTAATTTTTTTTTAAAAATGGGTTAGATTTGGGAAAAATTGGAAAAACTGGGCAACACATCCAAAAATGGGTTAAATTGGGGTGGGTTTGGGGTCTGGGGTCTCCAGGAGGAGCTCTGAGGCCCAGCAGAAGAACCCAACTGCTGTGGCACACTGCACGACTGGGGAAAAAACATGGAAAAAAATGGGTTAGATTGAGAGAAAATGAAAAAAAAAAAAAATTTGGGGGGGGATTTTTAGGGAGAATTTCATCCCTTCCATTTAATTTTTGGTGTTTTTCTGGGTGAAATTTCATCAATTTTTTTTTAAATTTTTGGGGGATTTTTGGGGTGCATTTAATTGCTTTTTTAAAAAAAATCTTTGCGGGATTTTGGGGTGTTTTTGGGGTGCCCCCACCTGTGAGGATGTGGGCGAAGGCGTAGCGCCGGGTGATTTTCAGGGCCGGGTGTTTGGGCCCGAAGACGTCGAGCAGGAAAGCGCCGAGGCTGCACAGGATGCCCAGGAAGCAGAAAGCAGCGATGACCCGCAGCAGCAGCACTGTCTGTGGGTTCATGCAGAAATCTGGGGGAAAAAAAGGGAAAAAGTGGGAAAAAACAGGATAAGAGCAAAGAAAATCTGGATTTTTTAACAAAAAAACCTGATTTTTCAGCAAAAAAAATCCAAGTTTCTGCACAAAATATCTGAATTTTTTTTTGCCCTAAAAAATTTGAATTTTCTGCCCAAAATTTGGATTTTCTGTGAAAAAAAAAAACAGATATTCCGCCTAAAAAAATCAGTTTTTCCACCTAAAAAATTCTCCCCAAAAATCTGCTTTTCCAACCAAAATATTTGGATTTTATGCCCCAAAATAATTCACTGTTCTGGTAAAGGGACCCAGCCCAGCTAGAATTTGGGGAGGAAAAGTGGATTTTTGGGGGATTTTTTTGGGGATTTTTGGGGGGATTTTGAGCAGATTTTTGGGGAATTTTTGGGGATTTTCGGGGAACAAATCCAAATGTTATTCCTTTAAATGCCAACACCCCTTTGAGCCAATCCCTGTAATTAGGGACGGCTCATTAATTAGGGGTGAGTTGTTAATTAGGGACAGGTCATTAATTAGGGGTGACTCTTTAATTAGGGGTGAGTTCCTGTGCCCGAGGGGGAGGAGCAAGGCTGGAAAAATGGGAACGGGAAATTCCACGGGAATGGGGAGGGAGGAGGGAGGAAGAGGAGGGAGGGAGATGGAGAGGGATGAAGGGAGATGGGTTTGGACAAGGACACGGGAGAATGGACGAGGATGAAGAGGATGGAAGGGATGGAAGGTTCTGGAAGGGACAGAAGGCCACAGAAGGTTCCAGAAGGGGACAGAAGGACACAGAAGGCTCTGGAAGGGACAGATGGACACAGAAGGGTCTGGAAGGCTCTGGAACGCCACGGAAGGTTCTGGAAGGGTTTGGAAGGGGACAGAAGGACACAGAAGGTTCTGGAGGGGTCTAGAAGAGGACAGAATGCCACAGAAGGCCATGGAAGGTTCTGGAAGGGGACAGAAGGGGCAGAAGGTTTTGGAGGGGTCTGGGAGGGACAGAAGGCTCTGGAGTGGACAGAAGGCCACAGAAGGTTCTGGAAGGGGGCAGAAGGAACAGAAGGCCATGGAAGGTTCCAGAATAGGACAGAAGGACACAGAAGGCCACGGAAGGTTCCGGAAGGGGACAGAGGGACACAGAAGGCTCAGGAAGGGATGGACAGAAGGGCCACAGAAGGTTCTGGAGTGGACAGAAGGACACAGAAGGCCACAGAAGGTTCCAGAATAGGACAGAAGGACACAGAAGGCCATGGAAGGTTCCAGAATAGGACAGAAGGACACAGAAGGCCATGGAAGGTTCTGGAAGGGGACAGAAGGACACAGAAGGCTCAGGAAGGGATGAAATGGACAGAAGGGCCATAGAAGGTTCTGGAGCAGACAGAAGGACACAGAAGGCCACAGAAGGTTCCAGAAGGAACAGAACAGAAGGGACAGAAGGCCACGGAAGGTTCTGGAAGGGGACAGAAGGACACAGAATGCCACAGAAGACCACAGAAGGTTCCAGAAGGGGACAGAAGACAACGGAAGGTTTCAGAAGGGACAGGAGGACACAGAAGGCCATGGAATGCTCCAGAAGGGACAGGAGGACACAGAACGTTCCAGAAGGAACAGAAGGGGCAGAGTGTTCCGGAAGGGGACAGGAGGCCACAGAAGGCCATGGAATGTTCCAGAAGGGACAGGAGGACACAGAACGTTCCGGAAGGCGACAGAAGGACACAGAATGCCACGGAAGGGACAGAACGTTCCGGAATCCCGCCGCCCCGCTCACCTCTGAGCAGCTCGGGCTGCACGAAGCCCAGCACGTCGGCCACGCCCAGCTCCTGGCGGGCGCAGGTGCCGCCGTGGATGCGCAGCCAGGCGGGCTCGGCCAGCGCGGTGCAGAGCGCGGTGATGGCCAGGGCCCCCGGCAGCGCCGACGCCAGGCTGCGCTCCGGCTGCTTGGGCAGCGCCGCGCCACGGCGCCGCGACGGAACCGCGCCCGCCGCGCCCGCCGAGTACATGGCGGGGAGGGGACGGGGTTACGGACACCGGTACCGGGTCACCCGCACCAGAACTGGCACCGGGAACGGAACCGGGAATGGAACCGGCACCGGGGTTATGGACGCTGGCCCTGGGTCACCAGAACGAGGGCTGGGACCGGGATCACAAATGGAACCGGTACCGGGGTTACGGGCACCGGTACTGGGTCACCGGAATCGGCACCGTAACTGGGACTGGAACTGAAACTGGAACCTAGACCGGCACTGGGACTGGAACCGGTACCGGGTTATTTACACCGGCCCTGGGTCACTGGAACTGGGACTGGCACCAGGAATGGGACCGGGAACGGAACCGGGACCGGTACCAGGGTTACGGACACCGGCCCTGGGTCACCAGGACTGGCACCGGGAATGGGACCAGGACCGGAACCAGGACTGGAACCGGTACCGGCACTGGGGTAAGGGACACCTGCTCTGGGTTACCAGACACCTGCTCCGGGCCCCGGTACCGGTCACTGACACCCACTCCGGATCACCAGGACCGGCTCCGGGTTACCAGCACCGGCTCCAGGTTCCGGGATACGCTGTACCGGCCCTGGGATCTCCGGTACCGGTTCCCGACTCGCGGCACCCTCCCCGCGTCACCGACACCCGCTCCGGGTCACCGCTACCGGCTCCGGGACGCCCGACACCCGCCCCGGGATAACCGGTACCGGTTCCGGGACGCCTGGCACTGCCCCGGGATAACCGGCACCGGTTCCCGACTCCCGGCACCCTCCCTGCGTCACCGACACCCGCCCAGGGATAACCGGTACCGGCTCCTGGACCCTGACACCCCTCCGGGATAACCGGCACTGGCCCTGGGATCACCGGTACAGGCTCCGGGACCCCCGACACCCGCCCCGGGTTCACCGGCAGTGGTTTCCGACACCGGTCCCGGTCGCTCCGAACGCGCTGAGCCCGGCCCCGGGACAGGCGGCGCCGGTGCCGATCCCGGGACAGGCGGTGCCGGTGCCGGTGCCGATCCCGACCCCGCCGGGCCCCGGCAGCGGCTCCGGGCCCTCCTCACGGCCCCGCCCCGCCCGGCCGCGCTTCCGCTTCCGCTTCCGTTCCGCTTCCTGTCCGCTCCGGCGTCGGTTCCGGTTCCGGTCCCGGTGTCGGTTCCGGTGCCGCCATGCCCGAGGCGCTGTCGCTGCTGTGCCGGGTGTCGGCGCACCCCGAGTCCCGCTGCTGGGCCCTGGCCTGGAGCCCCAGCGGGGCCCTGCTGGCGTCCTGCGGCGGGGACCGGACCGTGCGGGTGTGGGGCCGGGAGGGTGAGCGGGGAACGGGAACGGGAACGGGAACGGGAACGGGAATGGGAACGGGAATGGGACCGGCCCGTGCGGGTGTGGGGCCGGGAGGGTGAGCGGGGAACGGGAACGGGAACGGGAACGGGATTGGACAGTGCGGGTGTGGGAGGGTGAGCGGGGAAACCGGGAATAGGAGCGGGACCGAACCGTAAGGATTTGGGGCTGGGAGGGTGAGTGGGGAAAACGGGACCGGGACCGCACCGGGAGGGTGTGGGGAAACCGGGAACGGGAACGGGGCCGTGCGGGGGGAGCGGGACGGACACGGGGCTGAGCGGGACCTGTCCCGTGTCCGTCCCGGTGTGTCCCCGTGTCCGTCCCGGTGTGTCCCCGTGTCCCCACGGCAGGCTCGGGCTGGGCGTGCCGGGCGGTGCTGGCGGACGGGCACCAGCGCACCGTGCGCCGCGTGGCCTGGTCACCGTGCGGGCAGTTCCTGGCCTCGGCCAGCTTCGATGGCACCACCTGCGTGTGGCGGCGGCACGAGCACGGCTTCGAGGTGCGGCGCTGACGCCGGTGTCACCCCTGTGTCACACCCCTGTGTGATCCGTGTCACCTCCCAGCGTCACCTGTGCCACCTGTGTCCCCGTCATTGTCTCCTGTGACCCCCAGACCCTTTCCCATCCTTCCAAATCTTCCCCCCAGACCTCCCCGATTCCCCCCAAATCTGCCCCAATCCCCCCCAGTTACCCCCCTGTGTCCCCCAGACCCATTCCCACCCCCGTGTCCCCCCCGTGTCACCGTGCCCTGTCCCCACAGGTGGTGGCCACGCTGGAGGGACACGAGAACGAGGTGAAGTCGGTGGCCTGGGCACCCTCGGGGTCACTGCTGGCCACCTGCAGCCGTGACAAGAGCGTCTGGGTCTGGGAGGGTGAGTGCTGACCACTGACCACACTGTCCCCCGTGTCCCCACACTGTCCCCCGTGTCCCCACACTGTCCCCCGTGTCCCCACACTGTCCCCCGTGTCCCCTCACTGTCCCCTGTCCCCGCAGTGGACGAGGAGGAGCAGGAGTTCGAGTGTGTCAGCGTGCTGAGCGCCCACACGCAGGACGTCAAACACGTGGTGTGGCACCCCAGCCAGGAGGTACCTGGGGACACACCTGGGGACACCCCAAACTCCCACAGGAACCCCAGAGACCCCCAAGCCCCCTAAAACCTGCCAGGGTCTCGTTCCTGCCCCCAGTATCCCCAATGTCCCCAACAATGTCCCCGTTGCTGTCCCCAGCTGCTGGCCAGCGCCAGCTACGATGACACGGTGCGATCCCTGTCCCCAGTGTCCCCAGTGTCCCCAACAATGTCCCCCTTGTCCCCAGCTGCTGGCCAGCGCCAGCTACGATGACTCGGTGCGATCCCTGTCCCCAGTGTCCCCAGTGTCCCCGATGATGTCCCCCTTGTCCCCAGCTGCTGGCCAGCGCCAGCTACGATGACACGGTGCGCCTGTACCGCGAGGACGAGGACGACTGGGTGTGCTGTGCCACCCTGGAGGGTCACACGTCCACCGTGTGGGCAGTGGCCTGGGAGCGCTCGGGCCGGCGCCTCGTGTCCTGCAGCGACGACCGCACCCTGCGCGTGTGGCAGCGCAGCGAGGGACAGGGTGAGGGACACGGGGACATTGGGAACATTGGGGACAGGGACACAGTGAGGGACATGGGGACATTGGGGACATTGGGGACAAGGACTGGCGTTCTGCAGTGATGGCTGCACCCTGCGCGTGTGGCAGCGCAGCGAGGGACAAGGTGAGGGACATGGGGACATGGATGGGGACTGGGGACATGGGGACAGGGACATGGGGACATGGCTGGGGTCACTGGGGACGTGGAGACAACAGGGACGGGGGGACAGCAGGGACAGGGATGGGGATGGGAACAGGAGACGGGGACAGGGATCAGGAGTTGGGGACGGGTGACAGGGATGGGGACAGGGGACTCGTGTCCTGCAGCGATGACAACACCGTGCGGGGGTGGACACCCCAATGTCCCCACTGTCTCTGCTGTCCCCAATGTCCCCGCTGTGTCCCCCTGTCCCCAGGCGGTGGCTCGGAGCACAGCTGGCAGTGCGTCTGCACCCTGTCCGGGTACCACGGGCGCAGCATCTACGACGTGGCCTGGTGAGCACCGGGGACATTGGGGACAGCTGGGGACACTGAGGGGACATTGGGGGCATCAGGGACACTGGGGACACCTCACCGGGTTCCCTTCCCATTACCCCCGTGCACCTCCAGATGCCACCACCCTTGTGATTCCTCCAGGTGCCACCTGACCCCTGTCCCTGTCCCCGCAGGTGCCACCTGACGGGCGCGGTGGCCACGGCGTGCGGTGACGACGCCGTGCGGGTGTTCGAGGAGGTGTCCCCGGTGTCCCTGGTGTCCCCGGTGACGTTCAGCCTGGCCGCCCACGTGCCGCGGGCGCACGCCCAGGACGCCAACGGGGTGGCGTGGCACCCGCGCGAGCCGGGGCTGCTGGCGTCCTGCGGGGACGACGGGGACATCGCCTTCTGGCAGTACCAGCGCCCCGAGGGGCTCTGAGCCACCACGGGGACACCACGGGGACCTGCAGGACAGCCCAGGTGGCTCCAGAACCTTCTGGGGCCTCCAGAACCTTCCCATGGCCTCCAGAATCACTCAACGTTCTCCAGAACATCCCCACGGCCTCCAGGACACCTTGAAAACCTCCAGGAGATCTCAGGGGCCTCCAGGAGCCTCCTGTGGCCTCCAGGAACATCCTGTGGCCTCCAGGATCACCCAGTGTTCTCCAGAACCTCCCCCATGGCCTTCAGAAGCTTCCTGTGGCCTCCAGGACACCGTGGGAACCTGCAGGAACCTCCTGTGGCCTCCAGGAGCGCCCAACATCCTCCAGGAGATCTCAGTGGCCTCCAGGATTCCCCAGTGTTCTCCAGAACCTCCCTTGTGGCCTTTAGGACCTTCCCAAGTCCTACAAGATCCCGTGTTCTACAGGACTCCATCCAGGACCTCCTGGTGTCCTCCAGGACATGTTCCAGGACTTTCCCAAGTTCTCTAGGACTTTCCCAGTGTCCTCCAAGATCCCCCAAGTTCTCCAAGACCAGTGGCCTCCAGAACCTTCTCAAGTTCTCCAGAACCTTGCCAAGTCCCCCCAGTGTCCCCAGCCCGTCCTCGTGTCCCTCCCCAGTTGGGTTTGTGGGGTCGGGGCGGGTTTGGGGTCTCAACAGCCAATAAACCCCAGGACGGCCCAAAATCGCCCCGATCCCACAAGGACCTGATGGGAGTTTGGGGTCTGGGGGTTCGGGATCGGGGAATTTGGGATCCAGGAGTTTGGGACTGGAGGATTTGGGATCTGGGAATTTGGGGTCCAGCACTGAGTCCTAGTCACATCCTGAAGTTTATTCCAACCTAAAAAAAAAAACTCTGTACAAAACATCCAAACCCTAAAAACCAACGGGAACGCAGGAGGGGGGCCTGGGGATTTCATGGGATTGTTGCTGGGATCCTGTGGGATTTTGATAGAATTTTCTGGTATTTTACAGTACCTGGGTGGGATTTCACTGGGATATTTTGGGATTTTGGGGATTCTGTGGGATTTTGCTGGGATTTTTTTGGTTACTACTGGGATGTTTTGGGATTCTGTGGGATTTCACTGGGATAATTTTGGGATCCTGAGGGCCATTTGGGATCCTGAGGAATTTTTTAGGATCCTGAAGGACTTTTTAGGATTCTCTGGGATATTTTGGAATTCTGAGGATTTTCTCAGGGCCATTTGGGATCCTGATGGGTTTTTAGGATCCCGATGGATTTTGGGGATCCCCGGGGCCGCGTGGGGCTCAGTCGGAGTCGGAGTCGCTCTCGGCCTCCTTGACGTCCACGCTGAATTTGTACTCCTGGTCGCAGCCCATGTAGGCGTCGCTCATGAAGAACAGCGTGTAGTGCTGGGTGCCCGCGGCCGGGGCCACGAAGTCCAGCTTCACCTGGGGACAGGGACACCACCACGGGGTCACCAAGTGTCACCTGGTGTGACCCAGCCTGCGGCACCACGGTGTGACCAAGCCTGGTGTCACCCGGGGCCACCCAGCCCATGGCACCCACCCTGTGACACCACCACGGTGTCACTCATGTCAGCCCCTCATTGTCACCCCAGTGTCACCCCAGTGTCACCTTGGCCTTCTGCTGCAGCGTCAGGCGTTTGATGGAGATGAGGCTGTTGGACTTGGAGTCGCCGATCACCACCCACCAGCCCTCCTCACGCTTCTGTGGGGATAGCAAGGGGACATCGGGGACATCAGGGACACTGTCACACCATCCACCACCCCCATCACCACCCACCAGCCCTCCTCACGCTCCTGTGGGGACATCAGGGGACATTATTGGGATGATGGGATGTATGGGATGGGTGGGATGGGGATGGATGGATGGGATTGGGATGGATGGATGGGATTGGGATGGATGGATGGGATGGGGATGGATGGATGGGATTGGGATGGATGGGATGGGGATGGATGGATGGGATCCCAACCCCACGGTACCTGTGGGAACAGGGGGGCGATGACCGGCCCGGTGACCTCCTCCTCACGCTCCAGCTGCACCAGCACCACCACAGGGCCACCACTGGGGACAGAGATGGGAACAGTGACCACAAACCCCAAACCCCATCCCAATCCCAAACCCCATCCCACGCACCTGGAGACACACAACAGGATCCAGATCCCAAACCCGATGACCCCAATGATCCCAATCCCAATGATCCCAATCCTGATCCCAATCCCATACAGACCTTTGGATGCTGTCCCTGTCCCCCACCTCATGGGACAGCTCCATGTTGGGGTAGCGGTTGAAGAACCATCCCCAACCCAATGATCGCAATAAACTTAATGATCCCAACAATCCCAATGACTCCAATGGCCCCAATCCCATCCTAATGACCCCAATCCCAACCCCAATGATCCCAATGACCCCAGTGACCCCGCTCTCACCTGCGGATGCTGTCCCTGTCGCCCACCTCGTAGGACAGCTCGATGTTGGGGTAGCGGTTGCAGAAGCGCGCCACGTCGGCGATCTGCGCCTCGGGCAGCTGCAGCAGCGCCGTGCGCTCCTCGTCCTCCATCTCCATGATGTCAAACACGCTCTCCACGCCCTGAAACGCCCACAGTCGGCCCGAGGTGTCCCCAAGGTGTCCCTTGGGTGCCCCTTGGATGTCCCTTGGGTATCCCCAAGGTGTCCCTCGGGTGCCCCCTGGATGTCCCCGAAGTGTCCCTCGGCTGCCTTTTGAGTGTCCCTAGGGTGCTCCTTGGATGTCCCTTGGGTATCCCCAAGATGTCCCCAAAGTGTCCCTTGGGTATCCCCAAAATGTCCCCAAAGTCTCCCTTGGGTGTCCCCTGGGTCCCAAGGTGTCCCCAAAGTGGCCCACAAGTGTCCCACAATTGTCCCCAAAGTGTCCCTTGGGTATCCCCAAGATGTCCCCAAAGTGTCCTCTGGGTGTCCCTTGGATATCCCCAAAGTGTCCTCATGGTGTCCCCAAGGTGTCTCTTGAATGTCCCTTGGATATCTTTAGAGTGTCCCCAAGGTGTCCCGGAAGTGTCCCCAGGTGTCCCCAGGCCATACCTTGTCCGTGCAGCGTTTGATGTGCTCGGAGGTGAAGTGGGGCAGCTGCTTCAGGTACGAGTCCTTGGACCACATGGCCTGGGTGACCATCTGGGCCAGCTCCATGGCGGCCAGCGCCGGGCTGAGCCACCCATTGCTGGACAGCACGTCCACGCAGGCCTGGATCAGCCGGATGGCCTGGACAGATGGACAGGGATGGTCAGGGATGGTCAAGGATGGACAGGGATGGACAGGGATGGGCAGTGACAAGGACAGGGACATGGACACGGCCACCCATTGCTGGACAGCACGTCCACGCAGGCCTGGATCAGCTGGATGGCCTGGACAGATGGTCAGGGATGGGCAGAGATGGGCAGTGGCAGCCAGGGATGGGGACCTCATGAGATGGACCCAGGCTGGAGCAGTTCCTGCAGAACTGACCCCATGGAAGAGTGACCACATGGGGCAATCCCTGGGGAACTGACCCCATGGGATGAAGCCAGGCTGGAATTCCTGCAGAATTGACCCCATAGATGGATCCAGGATGGAATTCCTGGAGAACTGCCCCCATGGGATGGAGCAATCCTGGAGAACCTCATTATCCCACCCAACTTTCCTCAGCCATCAATCCCACCCCACCCCAAATCCAGCCCGTTTTCCCATGACAGATGGGGGGTCTCTCCAGCTCCTCACCCCAAGAACCCTTTGCTGCGCTCCCCGTGCCCCGAGTGGGGTTTTGGGGTCCCACCTTGCTGAGGATCTCCTCGGTGTCCGACTGCAGCTCAGCACTCAGCTGCATGCGGGACAGGTGGGCCTGCAGCAGCAGGTTGGTCTTGACGTGGGGGTCGTTGAATTTGGGGTTGGTCAGCTTGTGAGGCACCTTCTGGGACAGCTGCGGGTGGAGGAGAAACCCTTTAGTGCCCAAACCCCAAATTGGGGCTTGACCCCAAAACCAGCTCCATCACCAGGGTGGAGGAGGGAGAGAGGTTTGCGATTGTGGAATTAATGGGGTTGGGATTGTTGAGTGGTCATCCTATTCCATCTCATCCCAATCCCATAGATACCATTCCATCCCATCATTCCCATTGATCCCATCCCATCCAATCGATCCTACTGATCCTATTCTCAACCCATCCCATTGATCCTGTTGATCCCATCCCATTGACCCCAATGATCCCATCCCAATGATCCCATCCCGATCCCAGACCTGGTGCAGCAGGTTGTCCTTGTGGTGCCAGATGGGGATGTTCCCATTGATCCCATCCCATGGATCCCATTGATCCCATCCCATTGATTCCATGGATCCCAATAATCCCATTGACCCCATCCCATGGATCCCAATGATCCCATTGACTCCATGGATCCCATCCCATCCCACTGATCCCATTCCATTGATCCCATGGATCCCATTGATCTCATGGATCCCACCCCAATCCCAGACCTGGTGCAGCAGGTTGTCCTCGTGCTGCCACATGGGGATGTTCCCATTGATCCCATCCCATGGATTCCACTGATCCCATTCCACGGATCCCATTGACCCCACTGATCTCATCCCATTAATGCCACAGATGCCAGACCTGGCGCAGCAGGTTGTCCTCGTGGTGCCGGATGGGGATGTTCTCGTACTCAGCAGCGTTGGAGATGATCTCCAGCAGCCCCCGCACCTTGGTCTTGGCGTTGAGGGACATGCTGAACAGTTCTGGGGGAAAACATACAAAAATCAGGGGTTCTGGAGAGAAAACACATGAAAACTGGGAATTTTGAGAAGAAAATACAAAAAAATTGAGAATGTGGGGGGGAAACCCAAAGCCAGGGATTTTTCTGGAAGGAAAATCAACAAAACCAGAGATTTTTTGGGACAAGACCCCAAAATTGGGAGTTTTTAAGGGTAACACCCAAACCCATGGATTTTTTTGTGAAACCCCAAACCCCATATATTTTTTTGAGGGAAATTCCCAACCCCGTGGATTTTTTAGGTTCAAACCCCCAGCCCCATGGATTTTTTTGGGGAAAAGGGCGGAATCCCGGGGTTTTGGGCACCTATGGTGGTGTAGTTGATGTAGTAGTAGGCGGCGATCATGCCCAGGTTGAGGGGGGCCACGTCCATCTCGTCCTCGATGCTGATGCACTTGGACTGCTCCAGGTCGCTGAGGGTCTGCTCCACCAGCTCCGACAGGTGATCCGACAGGTGCCGGTGGGACACGCCTGCGGTGGGATTGGAGGGTCATGGGAATGATGGGATTGGCATGGGAGTGATGGGATTGGGATAGATGGGATGGAATGGGAATGATGGGATGGGATAGGATGGGAATGATGGGGTTGGGATGGATGGGGTAGGGTGGGATGGGAATGATGGGATTGGGATGGGAGTGATGGGATTGGGATAGATGGGATGGAATGGGAATGATGGGATGGGATGGGAATGATGGGATGGGATGGGAATGATGGGATGGGATGGGATGGGATGGGAATGATGGGGATGGGAATGATGGGACTGGCATGGATGGGAATGATGGGATGGGATTGGAATGGGATGGGAATGATGGGATTGGGATGGATGGCATGGGATGGGAATGATGGGATTGATGGGATTGGGATGGATGGGGTGGGGTGAGAAGCAATGGGATAATGGGATGGGAGGGATTATGGGATAATGGGGTAATGGGATGAAATAATGGGATGGGATGGGGTAATGCAATGGGGTAACAGGATAATGGGGTAATTGGAAAATGGGATGGGGTAATGGGATAACGAGAATATGGGATAATGGAATAATGGAGGGATGGGATAGGATGGGATCCAGGGGATGGGAACATGGATGGGATGGGAAATGGTGGGACAGGATGGGATGGCCAGCACCATTTCCACCCCAGGACACTCCCAAGGACCATTCCCAGGCTGCAGGAGCTCCCTGCTGGCACGCAGAGCCCATTCCCACCTTGCAGGTTGTAGTAGTTGGGGTTCTGGGTCATCCTGCGGTACAGGAAGGTCCAGGTCAGGTAGTCCACAGCGTCCTGCTTGTTCTCGATGGTCTTGGTGACGATCTCGGCGTTGAAGTGGTCATGCATGCAGTGGTCCAGGTGGGACTCCACCGGCAGAGGCTCGTACAGGAACTTCTTGAAGAAATCCTGTCGCAGGATGGGGCAGGAAAAGGGAAAGAATTCAAGATTTCATCCCAAAAATAGTCTGGGAACACCCAGTGCTGGGAGGGTTTGGATTGTCCTCATGGTGATCCCAACCATGGGTTGATGGGGATGAGTGAGGGTTTGGATCCTGTCCCATTCCATTCCATTCCATCCCATCGATCCCACCCTAACCCTGGTGAGGCTCATCCACCATCTGGAGGAGGCCAGCCCCGGCTGGAATCCCAGGAACACCCCCAGATCCATGTCCCACCTTCTTGGAGCCCTGGCACATGATGACGCAGCGCCCCTCGTCGTCCTGCAGCGGGCGGTTGGCGTGGCCGACCATCTGCAGCACGTCGTAGATGGGGTAATCCACATACCTGCAGGGCCAGGGCATCAGCAGCGCCCCAGGGACCCCAATCCCAATCCCAATCCCATCCATCCTATCCTACCTGGGATCCTGATCCCATCCTGTTCCCAATCCCATTCATCCCATCTCACTGATCCCCGTGATCCCTTTGATTCCACCCCATCCCATGGATCCCATCCCACCCCATCCCATGGATCCCATCCCAATCCAATCCAATCCCATCCTATGGATCCCATCCCATCCCATCCCACCCCATGGATCCCATCCCAATCCCAAACCCATCCCACGCCGCGGGGCCGGGGCCGCGCTCACGCGTGGATCTTGCCGTTGTAGTACTGCGTGTCCATGATGATCACCAGGTGTGCCGAGATGTTCATGCCCCAGCAGAGGCTGCGCGAGGCCACCATCACCTGCACAGCTCCTGGGGGTGGGAAGGCACCCGGGGTCAGGGGGACAGAGACCCCAGGATCAGGGTACGCGGAGAGAGGGATGGGGAAGAGCCTGGAATTTCTGGGATGGGAGGTGGAGATCCATCCAATCCCAGTCTCTGTCCCAGCCATCGCAATCCCATCCTTTCCATCCCAATCCTGATCCCATTTTATCCCATCCATCCCAACCCCAAAATCAATCTCATCCCATCCCAATCCTGATTCCAATCCCAATCTCTATCCCATCCCATCCTATCCCATCAATGCCAACCTTAAAATCAATCTCATCTAATCCCAATCCTGATCCCAATCCCAATCTCTATTCCATCCCATTCATCCCATCAATCCCAACCCTAAAATCAATCCCATTCCAATCCCAATCTCTATCCCATCCTATCCCATCCATCCTATCAATCCCAACCCCAAAAATCAATCTCATCCCATCCCAATTCCAATCCTGATTACAAACACAATCTCTATCCCATCTCCAAAATGAGTCTCATCCCATCCCGATTCCAATCCCAATTTTTATCCTATCCCATCCTCTCCATCCCATTCCATCTCACCAATCCCAACACCAAGATCAACCTCATCCCATCCCAATCTCTATCCCTTCCCATCTATCCCCAAGATCAATCCCACCCCACGCCACCGCCCCCGCTGTGCCCTGACCAGAGCTGAAGAGCTGCTCCACCACGCGCCGCTCCATGGCCGTGAGCCCCTCGTGCAGGTACCCGACCCCGTTCACCAGCGTCTCCTTCAGCGTGGGGTCGCTCAGCTTCTCCAGGTACGGCACCAGGTCCTTCTCGGCGCAGTGCAGGAACCTGGGGGGCATCCGGGAGTTGGGAAAGGCCTTTGGGATCACCCATCCCATCCCATTCTAGACTCAATCCTATCCCATCCCATCGACCCACTGACCCCTTTGATCCCATCCCCTTAATCCCACTGATTCAAATCTCAGTCCCAATCCCATCCCATCCAATCCCACCCCATGATCCCCCTTCTTCTCCAAGCCAAGTCCCCTCAGCTCCCTCAGGAATTCCCCATCTCCACCTCCAACCCCATAATCCTACCCTGGATGTTCTCCAACCCTATAAACCTACCCTGGATATTCTCCAACCCCATATCCCACCCCTGGACATTCTCCAACCCCATAACCCATTCCAGATCCCTCAGGAATTCCCCATCTCCACCTCCAACCCCATAACCCAACCCTGGACATCCTCCAACCCCACAGCCCATCCTGTGGTGCCCTCAGGTGTCCCTGGGCAGCTCCGTGGTGTCCTCCAGGTGTCCCCTGTTCCCATCTCCCTCAGGAATTCCCCATCACAGATGTTCTCCAACTCCATAACCCATCCCAGATCCCTCAGGAATTCCCCATCTCCACTGCCAACCCCATATCCCACCCCTGGATGTTCTCCAACCCCATAACTCATCCCAGATCCCTCAGGAATTCCCCATCTCCACCTCCAACCCCATATCCCAATCCTGGACCTTCTCTAGCCCCACAACCCATCCCGTGGGGTCCCCAGGTGTCCCCCAGGTGCCACCTGTGGCGCTGGACGTCGGAGGCGCAGGTGGTCAGGATGTTGATGGCTGTGAGCCGGGTCTGTTTGCGGGACGGGACGAAGACCAGGACGGGTTTTTTGGGCGAGTGCTTCATCACGGCGTGGTACACGGGCTTGGCCATGGACAGC
Source organism: Ammospiza caudacuta (assembly GCF_027887145.1). Classification (NCBI taxonomy): domain Eukaryota; kingdom Metazoa; phylum Chordata; class Aves; order Passeriformes; family Passerellidae; genus Ammospiza; species Ammospiza caudacuta. The sequence continues at coordinate 6,825,722 of NC_080618.1, forward strand.
AGCCGCGTCTGCGTGTGGCTGATGTTGAAACCCTGCCAAAAACCCCAAAGCCAGATGGATCACAAAGGATTCCCTGCCAAACTGGTGGGAAATCCTGGAAAATTCGTATAATTCCAGCATGGTAATGATTGATCCTTGGATTGGTGATCAATGGCCTAACCCAATCTCAGTCCCAAGGGATCATGGCCAAGAATGACCAACAATCCCAAGGGATCATGGCCAAGAATAACCAATCATCCCAATGGATCATGGCCAAGAATTCCCAACGATCTCAAGGGATTTTCCCAAGAATCCCGTCCCTACCTGGATGTGCAGCTCCAGGGGCACGGGGCGCACGTTGGGGTGGAAGTTGAAGGTGGCGGTGGCGCTGCAGCCCAGCCAGTGCGCCACGTCCTTGGCGTTGGACAGCGACGAGCTCAGCGCCACGATGCGGATCGGCCGCTCGATCTGCGACGAGATGTAGCGCATGCGCGAGCAGATCACCTCCAGCACGGGCTGTGGGGGATAAACGGGATTGGAAACGGGATTGGGAATGGGATCCACGAGCAGATCATCTCTAGCATGGGCTGTGAGGGAATAAATGGGATTGGGAATGGGATTGGGATGAGATCCAGCCAGGAGAACCCGTAGAAACTCCTCCTGAGCTTCCTGAGAGACAAATGGAACAGGATCAGGACCTGGATCAGAAGCAGGATCAAGAGTGGGATCAGAAGCAAGATCAGGAATGGGATCAGGAGCAGGATCAGGATCAGAAATGGAATCAGGAGCAGGATCAGAAGCAGGATCAGGAGTGGGATCAGGAGCAGGATCAGGACTGTTCCTGGCTGAGATCCATCCAGGACATGCCATGGAAACCCCTTCTGACCCTCCCATCCCATTCCCATCCCATCAGATCAATTCCCACCAGCAAAACCTTCTCCAAAACAACTCAAAACCCCACTGGGAACCTCCCATTCCAGTGGACCCATCCTCACCCCACTGCCAGGACTCTCACCCCGTTCTCGCCCCCGATCAGGTGCACTTCATCCACGATGAACAGGTTGACGTTCTGGACATTCTTGCGCTGCTTCCAGCGGCGGGAGAGGATGTCCCACTTCTCCGGGGTGCTGATGATGATGTTCCCTTTGCCCAGCAGCTTCAGGTCCGTGCTGGTCTCCCCCGTGAGCAGCACCACCTTCTTGTTGAGGCGCTCCTGGAACTTCTCGTACCAATCCATGAAAACCTGGGGAAACGGGGATTGGCCTTGAATTCGGGAGGTTCCCAATGGATTTATCCAGAATTCATACAGGGGAGGTGGTGTTACCCCTGAAATTCCCACCAAATTCCTTTCAAATTCCCAGCAAATTCCCTTTGAAATGGAGCAATTCCCACCAAATTTCTCAGCAATTCACACAGGAGTGGTGGTGTTCTCCTCAAACTGGGGCAATTCCTACCCAATTCCTCTCAAACTGGGGCCATTCCAAACAAATTCCCCTCAAACTGGGGCAATTCCTACCAAATTCCTGGGGAATTCCCACCGGACCAGTCTTATCCCAAAACTGGGGCAAGTCCCTCCAAATTGGGCAATTCCCACCAAATTCCTCTCAAACTGGGGCAATTCCCTCCAAATTCCTCTCAAAATTGGGCAATTCCCTCCAAATTCCTCTCAAAATGGGGAAATTCCCACCAAATTGGTGCAGTTCCCATCGAATTCCCCTCAAATTTGAGCAATTCCCTCCAAATTCCTCTCAAACTGGGGTAATTCCCAACAAATTCCCCTCAAAACTGGACAATCCCCTCCAAACTCCCCGCAAACTGAAGCAATTCCCAAATCCCCCCGTAACCCACCCCCGTAACCCGCCGGACGGTCAAACCCCGAGCAGATCCCGAAGAATCGAGGGGTGAAGACGGTGGGAATTCCTTCTCCAGGGAATTCCTGGTGCCCACCTGCTCGGCCAGGGCCTCCATGGGGGTGATGTAGACGCAGCGGCCCTCGGAGTTCTGCAGGAGCATGCGCAGGATGGCGAACTCGGCGCAGATGGTTTTGCCGCTGCCCGTGGGCGCGCCCACGAAGACATTGTCGTCGCTGTTGTACACCGTGTTGAACACTGGGCAAACGGGAAATTCTCAGGGGTTTAGAGGGAAAAAAAAAATTTGGGAATGGGGTGACGATCCAGCTGGAGGGAGAGATCTGGGGAATGTCTTTAGGGATAAATCACTGATCACAAAATTTTGGGAGAGCAGATAATCCATGGATCCAAACCTTTGGGACAGGATAAACCACAGATCTGAAAACTCGGGGAATAGGGGATAATCCATAGATCCCAACCATGGATCCCAAAACTCTGGGAACAGAGACAAACCACAGATCCCAAAATTTTGGGAGAGGGAATAATTGCAGATCCCAGAACTCTGAGTGGATAAACCTTGGATCCCAAAAGTCTGGGAATGGGGATAAACCACAGATCCAAAAATTCTGGGACAGGATAAACCACACATCCAAAATCTTTGGGAATAAGGGATAAACCATGGATCCCAAAACTCTGGGAACAGAGGATTAACCACAGATCCCAACATTTGGAATAGAGAATAATCCATGGATCCCAAAAGTCTGGGAGAGATGAAATTCATGTGGAACAAGCAGAAGGACCAATCACAACCTCCAGAACCCGCTGTCCCCATCAAAAACCCCAAACCGTCAATCCGCCACGCAATTCCCCATCCCCCCAAAAAATTCCTCCCAAAACCACCAAATCCTGGTAAATCCCATCAGGATGAGGGCCTGGAAGCCCCACCTTGAGTCTGGATGGGGTTGAAGAAGGGGAACTTGTCCTGGTAGAGGCTCTCAAAGGCGCTGTTGCGCAGCGCCGACACCGGCAGCGGCTGCAGGTCCAGCAGCTCCGTGGGCGGCGGGTATTTCTCCGGAAGAATCAGGTGCCGGAAGGAAACGGGGAGCTGGGTCTCACAGGCTGGAGGAGGGAAAGAATTCCTGGAATTTTCCATGTGGATGGATCCAGGGGGTCTGGATTTGCCATGGGGGTGAGGTTGGAAAGAGGGGAAGGGGATGGGAAATGGATGGCGGAGGTTTGGGGTGAGGGGATAAACCCAGAATTCCAAAGGTTTGGGAATAGGGAAAAAACCCAGATTCCAAAGGTTTGGGAATAGGAATAAAAAACAGATCCCAAAGCTCTGGGAGAAGGGATAAAAAACCCCAGGAAAAACCAGGAATAAACCCGAGGAAAAACTCCAGAATAAACCCCAATAAAGAGGCACTCACAGAGCCATAAAACCTGGGATAAAAACCAGGAATAAAACCAGTAAAATCCAGAAATAAAGCCCAGGAAAAAACAGCAATAAATCCCAAGAAAAAATGGGGGGAAAAGCAGGAAAAACCCAGGAATAAAAGCAGAAAAAAGCAGGAATAAAAGCAGGAATAAACCCAGGAAAAGGGGCACTTACAAAGCCAGCGGTCGGACACCACCCGGATGAAATACTGAGGTGGCAGGGGCTCGAAGACGGGCACAAAAAATGTCACCAGGTGCTCGTCCTGGGCATATTTGGCCTTGAGCAGGAAATATTCGTGGTGCAGGATCACCTCGCTGTCCACGTCTTCCACCAGGATCCAGAAGGCCTCAGAGGAGCCGTGAACCTGGAAAAAAAAAAGGGGAAATTCTCAATTCCCTGTCCCAGCCCTCACAATTCCAAGTGTTCCGTCCGCAAAATAGCTCCTTTTCATCCCAGAATTGTGTTTTTAAACCTGAATCCCAGATTTTCTGGTTTTGCACAATCAGGGCATTTTCCCTTGATGATTTTCACAATCCTGCCCCATAAATCCCATTATTCCCCCCAATCAGGGCATTTTCCCCTCATGATTTCCACATCCTAGCTCCAGAATTCCCCCTTTTCCCTCATGATTTCCACATCCTAGCCGCAGAATTCCCCATTTTCCCCTTATGATTTCCACATCCCAGCCCCAAAATTGCCCATTTTCCCTTAGGATTTCCACATCCCAATCCCATAAACCCCCTTTTTCCTCCCAATCAGATAATTTTCTCCTCATGATTTCCACACCACAGCCCCAGAATCCCCAATTTTCCCTCACATTTTCCCTCACAATTTCCACCTCCCAACCCCAAATCCCCCCTTTCCCACCCCAAATCCCCCCTTGCCCACCCCATAAACCACTTTTCCCACCCCAAATCCCCACTTTCCCACCTTTTCGTCCCACTGGAAGTCGGGCGCGATGGTGAGCTCCACCTTGAGTGTGGAGCGCGTGATGGGCTGCAGGTGCACAGACAGCTCCAGCTTCGGGAACAGGTGCACGTATTTATGGATGGTTTTCCCCATTTTCGGCATCCGGATCAGCTCTCCTGTGAGGGAGAAAAAAATAATAAGGGATGGGGTCAGGGAGGATCCCCAAAAGAGCGGGATTCGGAGGGTGAGGCCTTTGCGGCTGGTCCAGACAACCAGTGAAATTCCTGGAGAAATTTCCCAATTTCTGAGGGAAATTCCCCCATTTATGAGTAAAACTCTCCCATTTCTGAAGGAAATTTCCCAATTTCTAACGGAAAATTCCCCATTTCTGAGAGAAAAACATGGAGGAATTTCCCCATTTCTGAGGGGATACGCTGCAGAAATTCCCCATTTCTGAGGGAAATTGCCCCATTTCTGAAGGAAATTCCCTCATTTCTGAGGGAAAATCCTGGAGAAAATCCCCTATTTCTGAGTCAAACTCCTTAATTTCTGAGGAGAAATTCTTGGAGAAATTCCCACCCTCATAACAAAGATTTTTTTTCTCAAAATCCCATCTAAACCAGGATTTGGGGGATTTTAACCCAGATTTGGGGGATTTTTGCCCAGATTTGGGGGATTTTCCCATGCCACAACCCCAAACCCCTCCCCAGCCTGGACTTGGGGGATTTTAGCCTGAATTTTGGAGATTTTAACCAGAATTCAGGGGATTTTAATCCAGATTCAGGAGATTTTAGCCCAGATTCAGGGATTTCTCCCATGCCACAATCCCAAACTCCTCCCCATCCCCGATTTGTGTGATTTCCCCCCCATTTCAGCACCGATCTCATTGTGGTTGAGGTCGTAGAGGCGCTCGAAGGGAAAATTCTTCTTCTCGATCTTCTTCACCACCTCCTCGGGCAGCTTCTTGAACTGGCGCAGGGGACACATGGACTGCCACCTGTGGGGACAACTCAGGGACTCAGGGAACTGCAGGAATTTGGGGGAATTTTGGGGAATTCGGCGGGGTCAGGACTCACATGCGCTTGTCGATCATCTTGCAGAGGTTGAGGGTCTTGTCGGTGAGCTGGGCCCAGCCGCGGTTCAGGACGATCTCAAAGATGGCTCTCATCAGCCTCCCGGCCGACTGCGGGGCAGGGAAAGGTTTTGGGGTCACATCCTGGGCATTCCCAAATTCCCATCCCACCCTGTGTGCCAGCTCGGAGGGGTTTGGGTGGGAATGACCAAAAATCTCAATTGGTGCCACCACAACCGGTGCCATCGCACAGCGTCGGCCTTGGACACCTCCAGGGGTCCCAGGTGCTCTGGGAATTCCATCCCAACCCCTCACCAATCCCACTGGGAATTCTGAGGGAATTCCTGGCTCACCTGGGTGACATAGACCATGTCGGCCATGAGGGCGAACCCCTCCAGCTTCAGCTGCGAGATGAAGGCCTGGAGCAGGACGTTGATCTGGGAACGGTGATGGAAAAACCCTCAGGGAATATCCCAAGAAAGCTGCTTTGCCTGGAGCTTCATTCCCAAGGAAACCTTTCCCTGTTCCCCAATTTCCCAAAAAAACTGCTTTTCCTGGTTCCAAATTTCCAAGGAAACCTCCTTTTCCTGGTCCCAAATTTTCCAGGCAATCTGCTTTTCCTGCCACCCAATTCCCTTCTCCCACCTCCGTTTCCATCCTCCCCCAACACCACAGATCTCCTGGATCTCTCTGAGCTTCCCAGGCCCATCCAGGACATCCCAGAGAGGGTAGGGAGCAGAATTCCTGCTGGGAATTCCCAGCAGGGCTCACCTTGGCACTGGGCTCCTCGATGCTCTCCTTCACCGGGATCGGGACTCGCTCCAGAAGCTTCTGCAGCTCCAGCTTCTCCTCCTGGGGAAAACAGGGATGGATGGTGGGTGATGGCTGTTGAGTGTTGTTGGGTGATAGTTTTTGGGTGCTGTTGGGTGATGTTCATTGGGTGTTGGGTGACAGTTGTTGGGTGCTCTTGAGTGATGGTTGGTGGCTGTTGGGTGATGGCTGTTTGATGTTGGGTGTTGAGCAATGGGTGTTGTTGGATGCTGTTGGCTGTTGTTGGGTCATGGCTGTTGGCTGTTAATCAATGGCAGTTGTGTATTGTTAGGTAATGGTTGTTGGGTGGGGTTGGGTGGTGTTGGGTGTTGGCTGTTGTTGGGTGACAGCTGTTGGGTGTTTGATGTTGGACATTGGGTGTTGGGTGACGGCTCTTGGGTGTTTGATGTCGGCTGTTGGGTGCTGTCTGTTCCCGTACCTCGCGCACGGTGATGTTGCGGAACTCCGAGGACAGGGAGAAGACGCGGAACAGCTCGATCTCGCTCAGGGTGGGTTTCAGCAGCTGGTTGTACGTCTGCACCGTCTCGTTGGTGATGTAGTAATGGCTGGCGATGCGGCCCAGCTCTGTCACCTGCCGGGACAGTCAGGATAAACCACAGGAACAGTCAGGATAAACCATGGGAACAGTCAGGATAACCCATGGGAACCGCTGGGATAAACCACAGGAACAGTCAGATAAACCACGGGAGTAGTCAGGATAAACCAGGCGAGCAGTCAGGATAAACCACAGGAACAGTCAGATAAACCACAGGAACAGTCAGGAAAAACCATGGGAACAGTCAGGATAAAACACGGGAATGGTGAGGAGAAAAATGGCCAGGAGAACAGCGGGAATAGCCGGGAAAAACCTATGGGAACAGTCAGGATAAACCATGGGCATGTCTGGGATAAACCAGAGGAACAGTCAGGATAAACCATGGGAATGGCTGGGACACACCATGGGAATGGCTGGGATAAACCACAGGGTCAGGATAAACCACAAGAATGGCCAGGATAAACCACGGGAATGGCCAGGAGTACAGCCAGAACAACTGGGAGGAACCACAGGAATGGTGAGGAGAAAAATGGCCAGGAGAACAATGGGAATGGCCAGGAGAAACCCACAAGAACCTCCCACCTAAAAATCCCCATTTTTTTTCCCCCCTCCCACCCAGAAATCCCCATTTTTTTTGCCATCCCACCTGGAAATTCCCGGTTTTCTTGTCGTACTTGACCAGGTTGTTCTTGTCGAGCATCAGGGCCGCGGTGTGGACGAGGTCGAGGCGCCGCTGCTCCAGGAGCGGATCCGCCTTCAGGTCGTCGTGGGAGATGCCATAAAGGGTCGGCGACCGCAGCATCCGGATGTACAGGTAGGTGTAGCCCAGCCAGTTCACCGCATCCTACAGAATTCCCAAATCCTCAGTGATCCCTGGGATTCCTGGCATGCCCAGGGAGCTCCAGAGCGGAGCTGAGCCCAGGAAAATCCCACAAAACAGAGCCGGGAAATCCAGGGAAATCTGCTTTTATTGGTGTTCAAGTTTCCCAGAAAAGTTGGTTTTCCTTGCCCCTAATTTCTCAGAAATTGGGAATTTCAGGAATTTTACAGGGAAAATCCCTGGTGCACCATTTTCCTGAAAAGCTGCTTTTCCTGGTTCCTAATTTCCCAGAAAATCTGCTTTTCCTGGTGTCCAATTTCCCTGCAAAGCTGCTTTTCCTTGCCATAAATTTCCAAGGAAATCTGCTTTTCCTGGTGCCTGATTCCCTTTACCCACATCTCCTGGAAAATATTCTGGCATTAACCCTAAAACACCCTCAGATTTTCCATTCCCACCCTAAAAACCCTTTCAAGAACACCCCAAACACCCCAATCCCAAAAATCCCCACCTGGGATTGGGCATGGAATTCTTGAGGGATTATCTCAGGTGGGTTTGGGCATGGAATTATCTCAGGTGGGTTTGGGCATGCAATTCTTGAGGGATTATCTCAGGTGGGTTTGGGCACAGAATTCTTGAGGAATTATCTCAGGTAGGTTTGGACAAGGAATTATCTCAGGGGGCAGAACCACGGCCACAAATCCCTGCAGAAAATTGGGAATTTCACCCAACCTTGGCATTCTGGACATTCCCGAGCACGGCCTCGGCGTTGAGCATGTCCGGGAGCTTGGCCACCATCTGGCTCTCAATGGGCAGCTGCTGGTTGAGCAGGGAGAGGTAATACTGGAGCTCTCCGTGGGAAGTGATGAGAATTCCTTCTCCTTTTGTGTCGTACTGGGGCCTCCCGGCACGGCCCAGCATCTGAAACCAGGAGAAACAGCTCAGGGAACTTGGAATTCTTGAGAGATCATCTCAGGTGGGTTTGGGCATGGAGTTATCTGAGGTGGATCTGGGCATGGAATTCTTGAGGAAATATCTCAGGTGGGTTTGGGTGTGGAATTCTTGAGGGATTATCTCAGGGGGATCTGGGCATGGAATTCTTGAGGAAACATCTCAGGAGGATCTGGGCAAGGAATTCTTGAGGGATTATCTCAGGTAGGTTTGGACATGGAATTATCTCAAGTGGAACTGGGCATGGAGTTCTTGAGGAATTATCTGGAATGATCTGGACATGGAATTCTTGAGGAACTTTTCCCCCTCCTCTCCAACCTCACACCACCATGAAGATCGAGGAGGAACTCCAAAACCAGGATGTTGGATGGGATTTGAGGCCAGGAAGGTCCTTCTGGAGGTCCCACCTGGAGAATGTCCAGTGCTCCCAGCTCTGTCCAGCGCCCCTTCTCCGGGCTGTACACCTGTGTGCCTTTGATGATCACCGTGTGCGCCGGCAGGTTCACGCCCCAGGCCAGTGTGGCCGTGGACACCAGGACCTGCAGGGAAACTGGGGTCAGATCCAGGAGGAACCTCCAAATCCATCAAATAACTAGGGTCAGATCCAGGAGGAACCTTCAAATCCACTCAGAACTCTTCAAATCCAGCCAGGAACCTCCAAATCCACCCCAAACCCTTCAAATCCATACCAAACCAGGGATCAGATCCAGCAGAAACCTCCAAATCCACCCAAAATCTAGGATCAGATACAGCAGGAGCCTTCAAATCCACCCAGGAACTTCCAAATCCACACAAAAATCTCCAAATACACCCAAAAACCAGGGATCAGATTCACCAGGAACCTTCAAATACAACCAGGAACTTCCAAATCCATCCTGGAACCTCCAGATCCAACGAGGAACTTCCAAATCCATCCTGGAACTTTCAGATCCAACCAGGAACTTCCAAATTCACCCAAACCCTCCATTAAAAACCTCCTTTTCCACCCAAACAACTCCATTTTCATCTCCCATTTCATCCTTGAGGCAAATCCCTTTTTTTCCACATCAGAGCAGGATCCCAAATGAAATTTTTTTGGGATTTAAATCTGGAATTGGGGTCCCACCTGGATGTGTTTGTCGGCAAACAGATCCTCCACCAAGGTGCGGTCGACGCGCGTCATGCCGGCGTGGTGGATGGCGAAGCCGTAGGGGAGGAGATCCTTCAGCTCCAGGTTCTGGGGGAAAGCAAATCCCAATAAATTCCAGGGAAAAATTGGGAAAAATATTCCAAGGGAGAAGTTTGGGATCACCACAGGGTGGGGTTGGACAGGGTGGAGAAGTCGTCACGGCGTGTACGGCATAAAACCTCTTGGGAATGGGGGATCCACCAACTTTTCCTTGAGGGAACTTTCCCAAATTTCTCCACTTCCTCCATGGATAAAAGGCCAGAAATCACCTTTTCCCCACCAGATTTTCCCAATTTTTCCTGCTTTTTCCATGCTGGATTTTCGTGCTTTTCCCCATTTTTTCCCTGCCACATTTTCCTGATTTTTCCCAATTTTCCTGCATTTCCCCTGACAGATTTTCCCAATTTTTCCCTCCTGGATTTTCCTGCTTTTTCCCTGCCACATTTTCCTGATTTTACCCAATTTTTCCTGCTTTTTTCCCCTGCTGGATTTTCCTGCATTTTCCATACCAGATCTTCCCAATTTTTCCCTGCTTTTTCCCAACTTTCCTACATTTTCCCTGTCAGATTTTCATGATTTTTCCCAATTTTTCCTGGGTTTTTTCCCTGCTGGATTTTCCCTACCAGATTTTCCCAATTTTTCCGTGCTGGATTTTCCTGTGTTTTCCCTGCCAGATTTTCCCAATTTTTCCCTGCTGGATTTTCCTGCTTTTTCCCATTTTTTCCCTGCCACATTTTCCTGATTTTTCCCAGTTATCCTGCATTTTCCCTACCAGATTTTCCCAATTTTCCCCTGGATTTTCCTGCATTTCCCCTGCCAGATTTTCCCGCTTTTTCTGAATTTTCCTGCGTTTTCCCTGCCACATTTTCCTGACTTTCCCCAATTCTTCCCGCTTTTCCCCTGCCACATTTTCCCATTTTCCCCCATTTTTCCCCAGGCTCACCTTGCACTGCTCGGCCTCCGTCCGCAGCACCTCGGTGGAGGCCGAGCCCTCCCTGAGGAACAGCCCCAGCGTGTCCTTCTCCAGGCACATGTCCCGGATGGCCCGCGCCGTCTTGCCGGTCTCCTTCCGCGAGTGCACGAACACCAGCACCTGCAAAAACCGGGATCAGCTGGAGAAAACCTGGGATCAGCCTGGGAAAAAACAGGATCAGTCTGGAAAAGGAGCTGGGATCAGCCTGGGATCACTCTGGGAAAAACTGGGATCACTCTGGGATCAGCCTGGGAAAAACCAGGATCAGCCTGGGAAAACCTGGGATCACAGCTGGAGAAAACCTGGGATCAGGCTGGGAAAAGAGCTGGTATCAGCCAGGGAAAAACTGGGATCAGCCTGGGAAAAGAGCTGGGATCAGCCCAGGATCAGTCTGGGAAAACCAGGATCAGTCTGAGATAAGCCTGGGATAAACCGGGATCAGCTCCAGGGATTAGCCTTGGATTCCTGGGAAAAGGGCTGGAACTAGCCTGGGAAAATCCAGGATCAGCCTGGGAAAACCTGGAATCAGCCTGGGATCAGCCTAGGAAAAAACGGGATCAGCTCCTGGGATTAGCCTGGGATCAGCCTGGGAAAAACCAGGATCAGTCTGGCAAAAAATGGGATCAGCTCCTGGGATCAGTCTTGGATTCCTGGGAAAAGAGCTGGGATCAGCCTGGGATCAGCCTAGGAAGAACTGGGATCAGACTGGGAAAAGTGGGAAAAGGGTGGGAGACTGAGGAAAGAGCTGGGATTTATCCAGGTGGAAATCCCTTTATCCCAAAAGGAAAATTCCAAATGAATCGCCCCAAAAATGGGAAATCCCAAAAGCTCCACTCCACCAAACTCCTCTGCAGGATCAGCATCACAAAATGGGGTAAAAAAGGGAAAAAAATCCCATTTCTTTCAATAGGATTAAGGTGGAATTTTTGGGAATAATGGGGAAAAAATGGGAAAAAAGGTGGGATTTTTGGGAATGAGGTGGGACCTGGTTCTTGCCGGCGTGCTCCATGATCTTCTCGTAGACGATCTCGTTCATGATCTGGAAGCGTTTGATGGCTTTCTTCTCCGTGATGCCCACGTAGGTCTGCTCCAGGGGCACGGGCCGGAAGCTGGGAGGGAAAAATCCGTGGGATTTGTGGGAAAAAATCCATGGAATTTATGGAAAAAAAATCCATGGAAAAGGGGGGAAATGTCAGTGGGATTTGTGGGAAAATATCTGTGGAAAACGGGAGATTTATGGGGAAAAAAATCAGTGGAATTTAGGGGGAAAAAAAATCCATGGAAAAATGGAATTTATGGAAAAAAATATGTGGGATTTATGGGAAAATATCCATGGAAAAGGGGGATTTATGGAAAAAAAAATCAATGGAGTTAGTGGGAAAATATCCATGGAAAAATGAAATTTATGGAGAAAATGTGGTAAAAGAAATCCATGGAAAAGGAAATTTATGGAGAAATTGTGATCAAAAATCTATGGAAAATGGAATTACTGGATAAAGTGCCATACAAAATATCCATAGAAAAAAGGAATTTATGGAAAAAGCACCATGAAAAAAAATCCATGGAAAAGGGAATTTATGAGAAAACATGACCAAAAAAATCCATGGAAAAGGGAATTCATGGAGAAAATGTAACCAAAAAAAATCCATGGAAAAGGGAATTTACGGAGAAACCACCACCAAAAAAATCCACAGAAAAGGGAATTTATGGAGAAACCACCACCAAAAAATCCATGGAAAAGGGAATTTATGGAGAAATTGTGACCAAAAAAATCCACAGAAAATGGAATTTATGGAGAATCTGTGACCAAGAACCCACAGAAAATGGAATTTCTGGAGAATCTGTGACCAAGAATCCATGGAAAATGGAATTTCTGGAGAATCTGTGACCAAGAACCCACAGAAAATGGAAATTTCTGGAGAAACTGTGACCAAGAACCCACAGAAAATGGAATTTCTGGAGAATCTGTGACCAAGAATCCATGGAAAATGGAATTTCTGGAGAATCTGTGACCAAGAACCCACAGAAAATGGAATTTCTGGAGAAACTGTGACCAAGAACCCACAGAAAATGGAATTTCCCCGTTCCCCATACCTGTTGTCGAAGTAGAAGAGGCCCTTGGCCGGGTCCACGCGCAGGAAGGTGGCCACGTCCTCGTAGTTGGGCAGCGTGGCGCTGAGCCCCACCAGCCGCACGTCCTCCTGCGTCATCTCGATGTTGCGGATGGCCCTGGCCACCAGCGACTCCAGCACGGGCCCGCGGTCGTCGTGCAGGAGGTGGATCTCGTCCTGGAACAAGGGAGAACTCAGGGATTGTCCTCCCTCATTTGATCACAAAGTTTGTCTGGTTCCACTGTGGGTGTCAGGGTTGGGCGGGCCCAAGGTTCTTCACCCCCAAAGCCCGGATCCACCTTGAGGAACATCAAAACTTCTCCACCTCCAAACCCAGATTGAGGTTCTCCAGCCCCAAACCCCAGATCCACCTTGAGGAACACCTGAGGTTCTTCATCTCCAGACCCCAGATCCACCTGGAGAAACCCTTTAAGGTTGTCCACCCCAAACCCCAGATCCACCTTGAGGAACATCTGAGCTTCTCCACCTCCTGACCCCAGATCCATCTGGAGAAACCCTTTGAGGTTCTCCACCCCAAACCCAAGATCAACCCTGGGGTTCTCCACCCCAAACCCATATCCACCTTGAGGAACCCTTTGAGCTTCTCCACCCCAAACCTCAGATCCATCCTGAGGTTCTCCAGCCCCAAATCCATATCCACCTTGAGGAACACCTCGAGGAGCCCCAGACCCAAGCTGCACCTTGAGGAGCCCCCTCCGTGCCCTCTCGAGGCGCTCACCAGGATGACCAGGCGCACCAGCTGGGTGTAGGTGCGCTCGCCGCCCTTGCGGGTGATGATGTCCCACTTCTCGGGCGTGCACACGATGATCTGCGTGGCGCTGATCTCCTCCTTGCACAGCTGGTGGTCCCCGGTCAGCTCGGCCACCGTGATCCCGTAGGTGGCCAAACGCTGGGAAAGACACATGGGATGAGCATGGAGAGACCTTTCCATGGAGGAACAACCCCAAAATCCCACCCAAATTCCTCCTGGTGTGGTTTGAGGGTGTTCCCTGAGATCCCAAATCCCACCTGGATATCCTCTCCTGCCAGGGAGGTGTGCAAAACCCCATGATCCACTTTTCTCCAGGCTCAGCTCCTTTCCCAGATCCCTCAGAAATTCTCCATCCCTGAAGTTCTTCAATCCCATAACCCATTCCAGATCCCCCAGGAATTCTCCATCCCTGGACCTTCTCCTACCCCATATCCCATCCCAGACCCTCTTCTTCTCCCACCTGAGCTCCTTTCCCAGATCCCTCAGAAATTCTCCATCCCTGAAGTTCTCCAAGCCCATAACCCATCCCAGATCCCTCAGGAGTTCTCCATCCCTGGATGTTCTCCAAGCCCACAACCCATCCCAGATCCCTCAGGAGTTCTCCATCCCTGAAGTTCTCCAACCCCATAACCCATCCCAGATCCCTCAGAAATTCTCCATCCCTGAAGTTCTCCAAGCCCATAACCCATCCCAGATCCCTCAGGAGTTCTCCATCCCTGGATGTTCTCCAAGCCCACAACCCATCCCAGATCCCTCAGGAGTTCTCCATCCCTGAAGTTCTCCAACCCCATAACCCATCCCAGATCCCTCAGAAATTCTCCATCCCTGAAGTTCTCCAACCCCATAACCCATCCCAGATCCCTCAGAAATTCTCCATCTCTGGATGTTCTCCAACCCCATAACCCATCCCAGATCCCTCAGGAGTTCTCCAGAGCCTTCTCCTTGTTCTCCAGCCCCTTCCCCACCTCTGTTCCCAACCCCTCCGTGATCCCAAACCTCTTCTTAGATCTGATCCAACTCATCTCCAACCCCAAACCTCCTCTGGGACCTGATCCCAGGCCTCCCTTTGGACCTGATCCCAAACCTGGAGCTCCGACCCCGCTGGTCCCTCACCTTGCTGAAGCTCCCGACCATCTCCTGCACCAGGGACCTCATGGGTGCGATGTAGATGATCTTGAAGTCGTCCACGTTGATGGTGCCGTCCATGTTGATGTGTTTGCCGATCTCCCTCAGCATGCACATCAGCGCCACATTGGTCTTCCCCGCGCCCTGCCACCGAGACATTCCGTCCCAAAAAAATCCCTAAAAGTCCTGGAGCTATCCCGGACAGGTCCAAGGTTCTCCACACCAGACCCCAGATACACCTTGAGGAACCCTGAGGTTCTCCAACATCAAAACCAAGATCCACCTGGAGGAACCCCCTGAGCTTCTCTAACCCCAAACCCCAGATCCACCTTGGGGAACCCTGAGGTTCTCCAGCCCCAAACCCCAGATCCATCCTGAGGAACACCTCGAGGAACTCCCTGAGCTTCTCTAACCAAACCCTAGATCCACCTTGAGGAACCCTGGAGGTTCTTCATCCCCAAACCCCAGATCCATCTTGAGGAACACCTTGAGGAAACCCCTGAACTTCTCCACCTCAAACCCAAGATCCACCTTGAGGAACCCTGGAGGTTCTCCACCCCCAAAAAGGGTCATCCATGTTCATCTTCCCCATGCCCTGAAATGGAGAAATTCCATCCCAAAAAATCTGGGAGTTCTCCACAAAAAGGGTCCACAACTCAATATTGGTCTTCTGAATGTGTCCATCCCAAAAAAATCCTGGAATTCTCTTGAACAGGTCCAAGGTTTTTTACCCCAAGCCCCAGATCCACTTTGAGGAACCCTGAAGTTCTCCAGCCCCAAATCCCAGATCCACCTTAAGGAGCACCTTGAAGAACCCCCTGAGCTTCTTCAACCCTAAACCCCAGATCCACCTTGAGGAACCCTGAGCTTCTCCACCCTCAAACCCCAGATCCACGCTGGGGAACACCTCGAGGAACTCCCTGAGCTTCTCCATGCCAAACTCCAGATCCACCTTGAGGAACACCATGAGAAACCCTGAAGTTCTCCACCCTAAACCCCAGATCCACCTTGAGGAACCTCTGAGCTTCTCCACCCCCAAAACATGTACCACATTCATCTTCCCCATGCCCTGAAATGGAGACATTTCACCCCCAAAAACCCCAAAAAATCCCAGAATTCTTCCCAAAAGCCCCAGAACCCCAAATCTCACCGTGGGGGCGCAGAGCAGCAGGTTCTCATCAGACTCCAGCGCTGCCCGGAACAGTTTGCTCTGGATCCTGTTGAGGGTTTTGAAGCCCTCAAAACCAGCCTGAGCATATTTGGGGAGTTTTTCCACAGAAACCAATTGCTGGGAAGAGGGAAAATGTGGAAAAAAATTAATTTAGGGAATTTTCCAGGTCAGAAAATAAAAATTTAGGGGTGGGAATGAGGGAAAATTCAATTTTTATCATCTTAGATTCCATGGAAAAGTTCAAATCCTTAAATCTCAAACTGAAACCAGTGTTAGGGAAAATATTTGGGATTAATCCCAACGTGGACACAAAAAAAAAAAGGAAAAAATAAAAATAAATCTTTTTTTTTCAATTATTTTGGGGACAAACCTCGTCAGCTCCAAAGGGTTTGGGTTTTCATGGAAAAAATGAAAATAAATCAAATTTTCCCCATTTTTTTGGAGGGACAAACTTAGTCAGCTCTGAAGGGTTTGGGTTTTCATGGGAAAAAATGAAAAGAAATCAATTTTTGGGGTTTTTTTGGGGGAACAAACCTCGTCAGCCCCAAAGGGTTTGGGTTTTAGGGCAGGAACGTGAACTTCCTCGTATCCCTTGCGCTGTCTCCGGAAGGATCCGTCCGGGAGCTGGCACCTCTTGTTGGCCATGAAGTGACTGCCCTGGGCAAACACCAGGTCCTCCAAATCCAGCACCTGCCTGGGAGCCAGAGCCTGGAAAATAATGGGGAAAATGAGAGAAATGGGGGGAAAAAAAGTTTTAAAAAATGGGGAAAATGGGGGAAAAAGGGGGGGAAAATGATGGGAAAAGAAATAGGAAAAGAAATGGGAAAAATGAGAGGAAAAATGAGGGGGAAAAAGAGGGGGAAATGAGGGGAAAAGGGAAAGAAATGGGGAAGCAATGGAGGAAAAGGGGAAAAAAGGGAAACAATGGGGGGAAATATGGGGGGGAAATGGGGGGAAAAGTAAAAATAGGAATTGTTTCTCCTCATGTTTGAAAGAAAAGCTGCAGATTCCAAGTGGGACTCCATCTTCCCTGTGGGATCAAATGTTTTTTGGGATAGCTGGGGGTGTTGTGGGAGCAAATCCCAGGATTTTACCTCTCCTCCCTGGTCCAGGTCCATGGATTCCAGGTCGGTGTCCATGCGGGACTGGCGCACGCGTTCCCGCCGGGAGCGTTCCTCCTGAGGGGAAAAATCAGGATTCAACTCAGGTAAGAGGCTCAGAGTCCTCCAAAGTGCTCCTGTTCCCTCAAGTTTTTAGAAATAAAACAGGAATAACCATTTTTATAAACCAGGAATAATAATTTTTGGCGGGAAAACCAAATTTCCCCTCACAAAAATGGCTCCTACCAGGAGTGTTACTCCTGAGGGGAAAAATCAGGATTCGCCTCAGGTAAGAAGCTCAGACTCCTCTAAGGTGCTTCTATTCCCTCAAATCCTCTGGGAATCCATCCAAAAACAAGGAATAACTATTTTTATAAACCAGGAATAACCACTTTGATAAACTGGGAATAATAATAATTTTTGGCAGGAAAACCAAATTTCCCCTCACAAAAATGGCTCCCGCCAGGAGCGATCCTCCTAAAAAGAATTGGGATTGGCACTCACCCTTCTCTAAGATGCTCCTATTCCCTCAATTCCCACAAATTCTTTGGGAAAAGCCATCCAAAAAACAGGAATAACTATTTTAATAAACCAGTAATAATCTTTTTAGGTGGGATAACCAAATATCCCCTCAGAAAAATGGCTTCCACACCTGAGGGGAAAAATTGGGATTCAGCCTCTTAAAGTGCTCCTGTTCCCTCAATTTCTTTGGAAAACTCATCCAAAAACCAGGAATAACCATTTTTATAAACCAGGAATTACCATGTGGGATATTTTGTGGGATTTGGAGTATTTCAGGGTGATTTTTTGTGGGATTTTGATGGAAAAGCTGATCCTGAGAAAGCAGAAATGGACATGGCAGTGTCGCTTCCCCACAGATTTTTGCAGGATTCCAGCCTCGTTTCCAGCCCCAAACCCAAATCCCACAACAAACCAGGAACCATTTGGGATATTTTGTGGGATTTGGGGCATTTCAGGGTGATTTTTTGTGGAATTTTGACAGAAAAACAAACCCTGAGAAGGCTGAAGCAGCCACGGCAGCATCGCTTCCTCACAGATTTTTTGGGATTCCAGCCCCCATTCCCAACCCCAAACCCAAATCCCACAAATCCTATAAATCCCATAAAATTCCTGACCCGGATCAGATCCTCTTTTTCTGTTTCATGGAGCTGGTAGAGGAATTTGGAGAGCTCGGGGTCGGCCTCCATCTTGCCCATGATGCGTTCCTTCTCCGCCTCGCTCTGCGCGCTGGCCAGCAGGGTACAGTACAGAACTAGGAAAAAAATCAACATTTTTGAGATTTTTATGGGTTTTTTTGGGGACTTTGACAACATTTGTATGGGAATTTTATGGGATTTATTGGTATTTTTTATAATGGGATTTTCAAGATAATTTTTTGGGATTTGTTGCGATTTCTATGGGATTTTTTAATGGGACTTTATCTTAAATTTTTGGGATTTCTATAGGTTTTTATCTGAATTTTTTTTAATGGGATTTTATCTGAATTTTTTGGGACTTTAATGGGAATTTTTGGGATTTTTAAAATGGGATTTTTAATGGGAGTTTTGGGGACTTTTATGGGATTTGCTGTGAATTTTTGGGATTTTATGAAATTTAATGGCATTTTTGGGATTTTGATGGATTTGATGGGTTTTTTTTGGGATTTCATGGCCAGAATTCCATTGGAAAAGGAAAACCAAACTCACTCATCATCCTGTGCTGCCTGAGGACCTTGATGAAGTCGAAGGTGTTGAAGCCCAGCAGCAGCACCAGCTGGTTCTCACATTCCCGGTCATCGCTGGCAGTCTGAGGGGAAAAAACATGGAATTCTCAAACCCAGGGAATCCAGATCCCTGATTTCCATGGGATGGAGGTGAGGAGAGGTTGGGAAAAGAGAGGAAAAAATCCTAGAAGCTAAAAAATTATCTTAAAAGCTAAAAAACAAGCCCAAAATTCCCATTTTCCCTCAAAAATATGGAAATCGGGAAGGAAAAGACCCCATGGACAATTTCCAAGGGAAAACCACCCCAAAATCCCATAAAGTCCCAAGGAATTAATTTTAACCCAAATTCCCAATTTTTAGAGGCAAAATTCTCCCAAATCTCAAAGATTTGGTGACCACAGACCTCGAAGATCTCAAAAATTCCCATTTTACCAGAAATCAGGAAGGAACAAAGTCATGGACAGCGATTTCCAAGGAAAAACCACCCCAAAATCCCAAGCAATGAATTTTCAACCAAAATCTCAATTTTTAGAGGGAAAATTCTCCCAAATGCCAAGGATTTGGAGAGCACAGACCTTGAGGATCTCCAGGACCTCGTCTGCCTTTTTCTGGGACACGATGGCGTCGTCGTAGAAGCGGCTGAGCTGGCGCTGCAGCCAGAAGGCGTCGATGTCCCGCGGGTGCAGATCCTTCTTCTTGGAGCTCATCAGCTCCCCCGAGGCCACCAGCTGCAAAATCCCCAAAATTCACATTATTCCTGGGATTTGAGGAAGTTTAGGGCCATGAAATCCCAAAAAATCTCATAAAATCCCATCATTCTCAAATTTTCAATGTCCTGTGGGCGGCAGGTTCTTCTTGTTGGAGCTCACCAGCTCCCCTGAGGCCACCAGCTGGAAAATCCCAAACATTCCCATCAAAAGTCCATAAAATCCAAACAAATCAAATAAAAATCCTGAAAAATTCCAAAAATTCCCACAAAAATCCCATCAAAATAAAAAAAATTACCATCAAAAAAATTCCCAAATTCCCATAAAAATCCAATTTAAAACATCCCATTAAAATCCCAAAATCCCCATAAAAATCCCCAAAAATCCCACTTAAAAAATCCCAACAAAAAATCCCATTAAAATCCCAAAATTCCCATTAAAATCTCATTTTTAAAATCCAATTTTAAAACACCTCATTTTAAAAAGTCCAATAAAAAAATCCCCAAAAATCCCATTAAAAAACCCATCAAAACCTATCAAAACCCATCAAAAAATCCTATTTACAAATTCCCATTAAAACCCTATTTAAAAAAATCCCATTTAAAATCCAAAAAAATTCCCATTAAAACCTCATAAATACCCCAAAAACCCAAAAAAAAAAAACCCAAAAATACCATTGAAAACCCAAAAAAACCCCAAAAACATCCCATAAAAACCCCAAAAACATCCCATAAAAACCCCAAAAACATCCCATAAAAACCCCAAAAATTCCATAAAAAACCCAAAAATCCCATTTCCCAGCAATCCCACACTCACGTTGGCCGACAGCGTGCAGCGCACCACGGCCTCGTCCCCCTCCAGGTCATCGTCCGACGCCTCGTCCCGAACCTCCCCGTAGATGTCCTCGTCCCCCTCCTGTGGGGACAGCCCTGATTTTATCCCTTTATTCCTCAAAAATCCCTTTATTCCTCAAAAATCCCTTTATTCCTCAAAAATCCCATTTTTACCCTTCTTTTTCCCTCAAAATCCCTTTTTTCCCCCTCAGAAATCCCTTTTTTTTTGCCTCTTTTCCCCCCCAAATTCCATTTTATTCATTTCCTCCCAAAACATGGGATAAAGGGAAATGGGACAAAGGGAAATGGAAAAAGGATAAAGCAAAATGGGATAAAGGGAAATGGGAATGGGATCAAGGGAAAAGGGATAAAGAGGTAAAAGGAAAAGGGATAAATGGAAATGGGATAAAAGTGGTCCCACAAGGAAAATGGACACAGGGAAATGGGATCAAGGGAAATGGGATCAAGGTGGTGCCATGAAAAGAACTGGATAAAGGAAAATAAATGGGATAAAGGAAAATGGAAATGGGATGGAGGGAAATGGAAACGGGACAAAGGAAAATGGAAACGGGATCAAGGAAAATGGGATCAATGGGGAACCAGGAGGAAAATGGGACACAAGAAAATGTGGGGAACCAGGAGGAAAAGGGGATAAAGTGAAATGGATTTAAGGGAAATGGAAATGGGATTTAAGGGAAATGGGATAAAAGTGGTTCCATGAAAAAAATGGAATAAAGGGAAACGGAATAAAGGGAAATGGAAATGGGATGGAGGGAAACGGGATAAAGGAAAATGGAAATGGGATGAAGGAAATAGGATAAGAAAATGGAAATGGGATAAAGGAAAATGGGATCAATGGGGAACCAGGAGGAAAATGGGATAAAGTGAAATGGATTTAAGGGTAATGGGATCAAGGGAAATGGGATCAAGGAACGTGAAATAAAGAAAATTGGGTAAAGCAAAACGGGACACAGGAAAATGGGATAAAGGGAAATGGGATTAAGGGAAATGGAAATGGGATAGAATAAAATGGGATAAAAGTGGTTCCATGAAAAGAATGGGATAACGGAAAATGGGATCAAGGAAAAAGCAAATGGGATCAAGGAAAATGGGACACAAGAAAATGTGGGGAACCAGGAGGAAAATGGGATAAAGTGAAATGGATTTAAGGGAAATGGAAATGGGATTTAAGGGAAATCGGATAAAGGTGGTTCCCTGAAAAAAATGGAATAAAGGGAAACGGGATAAAGGGAAACGGGATAAAAGAAATAGGATGGAGAGAAATGGGATTAAAGTAAATGGAAACAGGATAAAGGAAAATGGGATCAATAGGAAACCAGGAAGAAAATGGGACACAGGAAAACGGGATTAAGGAATGTGGGATAAAGAAAATTGGGTGAAGCCAAATGGGACACAGGAAAATGGGAATGGGATTTAAGGAAAATGGGATTTAAGGCAATGGGACAGGGGTGACCCCACAGGAGCCAGGCTGACGGAGCCGTCCCCACCTCCTCGTCGGACTCGAACTGCACGTTCACCCCGTAGGTCTCATCGATGTTGTCATCTGCAAGGAACAGGGCATGGAATGGCTGGGAATGGCTGGAATTCCACATGGGATCCACCCAGAATGCACCCAAAACGCACCCGGAATCCCACGTGGAATTCACTGGGAATGCCTGGAATTCTGACTGGGATCCACATGGAATCCACCCAGAATTCATCTGGAATCCAACCAAAATGTACCCAGAATTCACCCAGAATTCACTGGGAATTCCCTCAGAATCCACTTGGAATTCCGCATGGGATCCACCCACAAATCACCCGGAATCCCAAAAAAATCTCCAAAAAATAAATAATAATCCTGACAAGATAAAAAAACAAATCCTGAAAAAAAACAATAAAACTGATAATATAATAATATATATGTATATAGTAATATTGAAAAAAATAAAAAAAAAACTTCAAAATTCCTCCCAAAATCACAGAAAAAATTGCAAAAAAGTTACCAAAAAAATCCTAAAAAAAATCCCCTAAAAAATAAAAAATGTTAAAAATATACATAAAGTAATAGAGGAAAAAAAATTTTTAAAATTCTGAAAAAATCCTCCAAAATGAAAATAAAAATTGTGAAAAAAAATTGCAAAAAATCCCTAAAAAATCCCCCCCAAAAAAATAAAAAAAATCCCCAAAATTCCCAAATTTGTCCTACCCATGTTCTGGATGTCCTTGTCCCCGCCGTAGTCGGTGATCTTCTTGCCCAGGTTGACCAGCACGTGGTAGCGCGTGTCGTCGGTGGGGCCCAGCAGCAGCTCCACCTCCTTGCGCCGCTCCTTGTCCCGCAGCTTCTCGTTCTTCAGCACGGCCAGGACCTCGTCTGCGGCCCCACACAGGATGTCCCGGGGCTGGGGAGGGACAGGACACCGGCAACGCTCAGCTGGGACCAGGCTGGAGCCACCTGGGACACTGGGAGATGTCCCAGCTTGTGGTGGGGCCAGGTGAGCTTTGGTGTTCCTCAAACCCAAACCATTCCATGGTTCCACGGGCAGGTTTAGGTGGAATTTTGGGAAATAATATTGGGTGAGGAGCTGGGATCCTTAGAAGTGTCCAAGGCCAAGTTGGAGCCACCTGGGACACTGGGAGATGTCCCAGCTCATGGTGGGACCAGGTGAGCTTTGGTGCTCCTCAAACCCAAACCATCCATGGTTCCTTCTGGAGATTTGGGTGGGATTTTGGAAAGGAGCTCTTCCTTTTGGGAGTGATGAGAAGCTGGGATCCCTGGAAGTGTCCAAGACCAAGCTGGAGCCATCTGGGACACTGGGAAATGTCCCAACTCATGGTGGGACCTGATGAGCTTTAAGGTTCTTTCCAACCCAACCTATTCCATGGTTCCATGTGGAGATTTGGGTGGGATTTTGGGAGGAAATACTGGGTGAGGAGCTGGGATCCTCAGAACTGTCCAAGACCATTCTGGAGTCACCTGGGACAGTAGAAAGTGTGGGACCCATGGTGGGACCAGATGAGCTTTGGTGTTCCTCAAACCCAAACCGTCCATGGTTCCACGGGCAGGTTTAGGTGGGATTTTGAGTGAGGAGCTGGCATGGAATCACCAGAGAAGCTGGAATCCCTGGGAGTGTCCAAACCCAGGTTGATCCAGCAGAAAACATCTCAACCCATGGTAGAACTTCATAACTTCTACAAACCCTTCTAATCCAACCTATTCCATGGTTCCATGTGCAGATTTGGGTGGGATTTTGGGAAGAAATATTGGGTGAGGAGTTGGGATCCTTAGAAGTGTCCAAGACCAGGTTGGAGCTACCTGGATCTATGCAAAGTGCAGGACCCATGGTGGGACCAGATGAACTTTGCTGTCCCTCAAACACAAACCATTCCATGGCTCCATGCGGAGATTTGGGCGGGATTTTGGGAAGAATTGTTGGGTATGGGGCTGGGATGGATTCCCAGAGCAGCTGGGATCCCTGGGAGTGTCCAAACCCAGGTTCATCCAGTAGAAAACATCCCAACCCATGGTAGAACTTCACAACCCCTTCCAACCCAACCCATTCCATGGTTCCATGTGGAGATTTGGGTGGGATTTTGGGAAGGTGGTGGGATGGACTCTCCAGAGCAGCTGGGATCCCTGGGAGTGTCCAACCCAAGCTGATCCAGCAGAAAACATCTCAACCCATGGTAGAACTCCACAACGCCTTCCAACCCAACCCATCCCACACCTCCCAACCTCATCCCACGGGGCCACCAGAGCTGGACGCCCAATCCCAAACCCCAGAGGTGCCCCCAAACCTCACCTGGTCGCCCAGGGCAGCCTGGATGAAGCTCAGGAGAACCTCGTAGGTCTCTCGTGTCTCCTTGGTCTTGGGCTTGTAGATGATGCCCACCATCTCGTCGATGCCCTCGGACAGCAGCGTGTAGCCCTTCATCTTGTTGATGTCGTGCCTGTCCTCGTCCCTCTTCCTCCTCCTGGGAAAATCGGGGAAAACTGGGAATTAGGGGTGCTCAGGGAGCAATTCCTGCTTTTCCTGACCCATTTTTTCCCAAAAAAACATGGTAAAAAATTGATTTGTTTTCATTTTTTTTGTGATGATTTTGGTGGCTTCCAGTTGGGGTTGGTTTGGAGTTTTGGGTTTTCCAACCCTAAAAATTCCCTCAGGGCCAAATCCTGCTTTTTCCAGATTGATTTACTCCAAAAAATTGAAAAAAAATGGATTTATTTTCATTTTTTTTTTAGATGATTGTGGTGACTCGTAGTTGGGATTTGTTTGTGGTTTTGGGTTTCCCAACCCCAAAAGTTCCTTCATGGCCAAATCCTGCTTTTTCCAGATTAATTTATTCCAAAAATTTGAGAAAAAAATTATTTATTTTTCTTTTTTTTTTTTTTTAGATGATTTTGGTGGCTCACAGTTGGGTTGGTTTGGAGTTTTGGGTTTCCCAATCCCTCATGGCCAAATCCTGCTTTTTCCAAAAAATTTACTCCAAAAAATTGAGAAAAAGTTGATTTATTTTCATTTTTTTGTGATAATTTTGGTGGCTCTCAGTTGGGTTTGTTTGGGATTTTGGGTTTTCCACCCCAAAAATCCCCAAAAATGTTGAGTTGGAAAAGGGGAAGCTCCAAAACAAAGAGATTTTATTGGGATATTTAGCACCAGAAAAAGCAAATTTTTTGGGTATTTTACACCAAAAAATGCAAATTTTTTTTTATATTTGGCACCAAGAAAAGCAGCATTTTTTGGGATATTTAGCACCAAGAAGAGAAGATTTTTTTGGGATATTTAGCACCAAAAAAAAACTTTTTTTGAAAAATTTGGCACCAAAATATGAGATTTTTTTTGGAAATTGGGCACCAGGAAAAGCAGGTTTTTGGGATATTTAGCACCAAGAAAAACAGATTTTTTTAAATATTTACTACCAAAAAGCCCAAATATTTTGGGATACTTAGCACCGGAAAAAAATCCAATTTTTTGAGAAATCGACCACCAGCAAAAATCAACTTTTCCGAACCCAAACCAGAACCTCTCCCATAATTTCTCCCATGATCCCAGGATGAAAATTCCCTGAAAATTCCCAATTTTTCCTGCTCACTTGGCTCTCCTCTCCTCCTGCATTTGGGGTTTGGTTCTCTGGGCCTTGTCCCCCATGCGGGTGCCCTCGAGCTTCCCCACCAGGGACAGAACCTCCCCCGTGGGCTCGTCCCGGCGCGTGCGGTCGATCAGCGAGCGGTCGGCCTGGAGCACCAGGTTGGAGTTCTGGAGGAAAATGGGAAAAATGGCGTTAAAATGGGGTAAAATGGCGTCAAAACGGGGTAAAATGGCGTCAAAATGGGGCAAAATGGCGTCAAAACGGGATAAAATGGCGTCAAAATGGGATTTAAATGGAGTAAAATGGGATAAAATGGCGTCAAATTGGGGTAAAATGGCGTCACAATGGGGTAAAATGGCGTCAAAACGGGGTAAAATGGCGTCAAAATGGGATTTAAATGGAGTAAAATGGGATAAAATGGCGTCAAATTGGGGTAAAATGGCGTCACAATGGGGTAAAATGGCGTCAAAATGGGATTTAAATGGGGTAAAATGGGATTTAAATGGGGTAAAATGGGATTTAAATGGGGTAAAATGGGATTTCCCATTTGATCAGCGAGCGGTCGGCTTGGAGTACCAGGTTGGAGTTCTGGGGGAAAAAACGGGAAAAATGGGATTAAAATGATGTTAAAATGGGGTAAAATGGGATTGAAATGGGATTCCCCATTTGATCGGGGAGCTGTCGGCCTGGAGCACCAGGTTGGAGTTCTGGGGGAAAATGGGATTAAAATGGGATTAATAGAGGGTAAAATGGGGTAAAATGAGATTAAAATGGGGTTAAATGGGGTAAAAGGGGAGTGAAATGGAATTGAAATGGGATTCCCCATTTGATCGGGGAGCGGTCGGCCTGGAGCACCAGGTTGGAGTTCTGGGGGAAAATGGGATTAAAATGAGGTTAAAATGGGGTTAAATGGGATAGAATGGGATTTAAATGGGGTTAATACGGGGTAACATGGGACTGAAATGGGATTTGGGGTGACGGGAATGGGGTTGAGGGGATGAACCGGGGCTGGAAGAAATCGAGGGGGTCCCAAAATGGGATTGGGGGTCTCCAAATGGGGTTGAGAGGGGTCCCAAACTGGGACAGGAGATCCCAAAATGGGGCTGAGGAACCCCAAACCGGGACAAGGGAATCCCAAACTGGGGTCCGAGGACCCAGTACGAGGCTGAGGGTCCCATACCGAGTCCCAATTGGGGTGGAGGGAGCTCACGGTAACGTGATGGGCTCACCGTACCGGGGTGCGCCCATGATAACGGGACGGGCTCATAGTACCGGGGTGCGCTCAAGGTAACGGGACGGGGTTCAGGGCACCGAGCGCGCACTCACCGCCTTGTACTCATACTGCAGGCTACGGGCGGTCACGTCCGCCATGGCTGCGCCGGGAGCGGGGCCCCGAACGGGGCCGGGACCGGGAGCGGAGCCGGGAACGGGAGCGGGCCCTGATGAAGCCGCACGGCCGCCGCACCGGAAGCGCCTTCAGCAGAACTTCCGGGTTAGGCGGAAACGCGCCTGGGCACGCGAGAACTAGGCTCCGCCCATTACTCATTTTTATTGGTTGATAACCGCTAAATCCCGCCCCCACACCGGGAGCTGCCTGTGATTGGTCAGACGGCCACCCGCCATGATTTTGATTGACGTTCAAACGCCTGAAGTTGGCTGGGCGGGGCAGGGGGCGCGGTCAGTTCGAAGTTCGCCACTTCCTATTGGTCGATATGTGAAAACCACGCCCCCTGATGGGACCACGCCCCTTTTCGGTGTGAGGGCACATGTGGTGCCCGCGGAGGGGGGAGGCGACACCCCCGAATTGTCCCCGAGGAGGGCACTGAGGGGCATTTGGGGGGCCCCTGGGCATTGAGGCGTTTCTGGGTACTGGGGTGGTCCCTGGGCATTGAGGGGTCTGTGAGCATTTGGGGGGTCCGGGCAGTGTGGGGTCTCTGGCATTGAGGGTCCCTGGGCATTTGGGGGTCTCTGGGCACTGCGGGTTCCTTGAGCATTTGGGGGTCCCCAGGCATTGAGGGGTCTCTGGCCATTTTGGGGTCCTTGACTGCCCACCAGGGTTGTGTCCCCGTTCATTTTGGGGTGCCAGGGGACGCGGGCAGCGCCTCCCTCTCCCCATTCCCCTCCCTTGCTGGCTTTGGGGTCACAGCTCAGTGCCCGCTGCGGTGCCCTCATTACCTCGGCCCTGTTAATTAGTGGAGCGCGGTGCCAGCCCCTGGAGAGGTGCCCGGCGGCCGTGCCAGCTCGGCCGTGTCCCAGCAGGGGTGGCACCATGTGGCACTTGTCCTGTCCCTGGAGGTGACCTGGCTGTGCTGCCACACGTGGTGCCCACCTGGGCTTTGTCCTTGTCCTCTCTGGGAAGGGATTCTGGGCACTGGGATGGCACCAAGGTGGCACCAGGATGGGACTGGGGATGGCACTGGGATGGCACCCGGGTGGCATTGGGATGGCACCGGGATGGCACTGGTCAAACTGGGATGGATTGGGATGAGCTGAGCTCAACTGGGATTGGCCTAACTGGGCTGAGCTGAGCCGAACTGGGATAGGCCGAGCTCAGTGAAGCTGGGCTGAACTGCGCCAAACTGGAGGTGGTAAAACCAGGCTGAGCTGAGCCGAGCCAGGCCAGTAAAGCCAGGCTGGACTGACCCGGGTCAAACCAGACTGGGCTGAGTCCAACTGGGTTGAGCTGAGCCTGGTAAAGTGGCCTGAACTGGGCTGAGCCCAACTGGGATACTCTGAACTGGGCCGAGCCGGGCTGAGCCAAGCCTGGCCAGTGGGCTGAACTGGGCCGAGTGGTTCTGGATGCGACCCAATCCGAGCAGAGCTGGTCTGGGCCAAGCCTGGTTGAGCCAACTGGTCCCGGTAAGACCCGACTGGTTCCGAGCGGACGCGGTTCCGACTGGACCGGGGTCCGATTAGAACCGAACGGTTCCGATTATACCCGAGCGGTTCCGATCCGATCAGACCCTCCCCGAGCGATTCCGATCTGACCCGAGCGGTTCCGATCTGACCCGACCCGACCCGAGCCCCCTCCTCTGAGGGGGTCCGTGACGTCACGGGCGGGGCGGGGCCGCTCGGGGCCGCGCCGCGCGCTCCCCTCAGCGCCGCTGCCGCCTCCCGCGCCCCGGCCGGGCCCCCCCGCGCCCCCCGGAACCCCCGCCCCGCTCCGCCGCCTCCCTCCGCCGCCCCGCCCGGGCCCCCGCCCCGCTCCGTTCCGCCGCCCGCCTCCCGCCGCCCCGGCCGGGCCCCCCCAAACCCCCCCCCCGCCCGCCCCGCTCCGCCGCCGCCCGCCCCGCCGCCGCCGCCGCCGCCGCCGCGCCCTGAGGTGAGTGCGGGCCCCCCCCCCCGCTCCGCCCCGGTATTGTTGTGGCGGAGCCGCGGGGGCGGGAGGAGGAGGGGGAGGCGCTTTGTTCCTCCCGGTACCGGGAATCGCCGCCGGCTCCCCCCCCGCCCCCGTCCCCACCGCGATCCGCCCGTGGATGGGGGGGCCGGAATCGCCCCCTCCGCCGCTCGGAGCCGTCGGTGCCGCGGGAAATCCCCCCCACGGTAACGGCGGCGGGGAGCGGGGGGTGCCGGGGGCGCGTGGCTTGGGCGGGCAGCGCCGTGGGGAGCCGGGGGGGCACCGCCGTGGTGGCACCGTGTGGGGACCGGGGGTGGCACCGCGTGGGGAGCCGGGGTGGCACCGTGTGGGGACCCCCCCGGCCGGGCCCCTCAGGGCGCTCCCGGAGCGTCCAGCGCCAATCTCGGGGTTTGGCTTTGGCCGTGGCACCCCGAGGGTGGTGTCCCCGCTTTGGGCACCCGGCCCTGCCCCTGGCACCCCGGCCGTGCCCCGTGGCCTGTGGCACCGTGGCCGTGCTTTGTCCCTGTCGCCGTGCCTGTTGCAAGCCCAGCTGTGCCTGTTGAACCCCGGCCGTGCCCGCGGCGGCTTGGCCGATCCTGTGGCACCCCAGCTGTGCCCAGGGCACCCCAGACTGGCCCAGGGCACCCCGCATTTGTCTCTTGTGCCCCGGCTGTGCTCGTGGCACCCCGATTTCTGCCCGTGGTACCCTGGCCAGGCCTGTGACACCCCCCCCCCATCTTTGCCTGTGGGACCCCAATTCTCCATGTGGCACCTCAGCTGGCACCCCAAATGCGCCCGTGACACCCCAAATGTGCCTGTGGCACCCCAGCTGTGCCCCTGATGACCTAAATGTACCTATGGCACCCAGATGTGCCCGTGACATCCCAAACGTGGCTGTCACACCCCAGATGTGGCTGTGACACCCCAGCCATGCCCTTGGCACCCGAGATGTCCCTGGTGACACCCCAGATGTTCCTGTGACACCCCAGACATGGCTGTCACACCCCAGCTGTGCCCATCACACCCCAGATATGTCCCTGGCACCCCAGCTGTGCCCATGCCACCCCAGCTGTGGCTGTCACACCCCAGATGTGGCCATCACACCCCAGATATGTCCCTGGCACCCCAGCTGTGCGAATGCCAACCCAGATGTGGCTGTCACACCCCAGATGTGGCCGTCACACCCCAGATGTGGCTGTCACACCCCAGAGGTTCCTGTGACACCCCAGCTGTGGCTTTCACACCCCAGCTGTGCCCATCACACCCCAGCTGTGCCCGTGCCACCCCAGCTGTGCCCATGCCACCCTCCCCCGCCGCAGGAAGCCCGCCCGGGGGTGTCCCCCATTCCCACGGCCCTTCCCGTCCCCCGCCCTCCCGGAAATCCTTCCCGAGCCGTCACCGGGGCCCCCCCGGGCCCCCCCGGTTTCCTGCTTCCCGCCGGGCCGGCCGAACAATCCCCGCCGCATCCTGCCCGCCCCGGGCACCATCCAGGGCACCCCGGGGGCACCGGGCAGGACGTGGGGGGCGGGCAGTGCCCGGTCCGGCCCCCCCTCCCCATTTCCTCGCTGTCCCCAGGGCGTGGGGTGCCCCGGCCTCGTGACGGCGCGCTCAATGCCGCCTTGTGCCCGCGCCGCCCGCGTGACGCCGCCCGCGCCGCTGCCCCGTGGCACCGACGGGGCCCCGTGTCCCCCCGCAGGGACCCCGCGGTGTCCCCAGCGCCGCCCCGGGGCCATGGCCGCTGTCACCGTGCTGCTGCTCCTTGTCACCACTGCCGCCGGCGCTGCTGGCACGCCGGGCGCGTCGTGGAGCGCTGTGCCCAGGAGGACGGTGCCCTACGAGGGTGAGTGCCAGGGGATCGGGGACAGGGTGTGGGGTGTTGTCACCACCCCGGGTGGCTTTTGTCCCGTCCCTTCCCAGACAGTGTCGGGTGGGTGTCCCCAAAACTGGGGTGCAGAGGACACGCAGGGATGTGCCAGATGTGCCATCCCCAGTCCTGTGGCAGCACGTGGGGGCCCCTGCCCCGTGCTGTGTCCCTTGTCCCCATCCCTGTGCTGTGTCCCCTGTCCCATTCCTGTCCCCATCCCTGTGCCCTGTCCCCATCCCTCTGCCAGGTCCTTTGTCCTGTCCCTCCTCCATGTCCCCCGCGTCCACGCCCTGCCACCATCCTGTCCCATCCGTCCCATCTGTCTGCGTGTCCCTTGTCCCATCCCTCTGCCATTTCCTGTCCCCACGCCCTCCCATCATCCTGTCCTGTCCCTCGGCCATGTCCCCTGTCGTGTCCCTCTGCCATGTCCAGTGCCCTGCCAGCACCCCGAGGTTCTGTCCTTGTCCCGTGCCAGCAGCCTCTGTCCCTGCCCTGTGCTGTCACCCTGTGTCCCCGTGCTGTGCCAGCTCCAGTGGCCCCGTCCCCGTGCCATGCCCTGTGTCCCCGTGCCGTGCTGCATTCCCCTGTCCCCATGTGGTGGCAGTGCCCTCTGTCCCGTGCCACTGTCCCCGTGCCCTCTGCTATGCCACTGTCCCTGTGCCTGAGACTTCAGTCCCTTCACTGTGTCACTGTCCCTATGCTGTCTTCAGGCCATGTCCCTTGTCCCTACACCTGGAGCTGTCCCTGTGCAGTGTCCCTTGTCCCCACGCCTTTACTGTGTCCCTGTTCCTGTGCCATGTCCCTTGTCCCCACTCCTTCGCTGTGTCCCTGTCCCTGTGCAGTGTCCCTTGTCCCCACGCCTTTACTGTGTCCCTGTTCCTGTGCCATGTCCCTTGTCCCCACTCCTTTGCTGTGTCCCTGTCCCTTGTCCCCATGGCCAGGCCCCCACCCTCAGCCGTGCCAGCCCGGTGTCCCTGTCCCCGCCCGGGGCCGTGGCGCTGTCCCCTCAATGGTTCCTTTCTGCAGAGCCCGGGGGGCGCGGGGGGGTCCCTGCAAAGGCCACTGTGTTTGGTGACAAAGGGACCTTTGTGTGCCACGGGGCCGGGGGTGGCCGGCGGGGGCGGGAGTGCCCTCGGGGGTCCCTGCCCTGCGTCCCCTTGTCCCCAGAGAGCTGCGGGGCGGGGGGTGTCCCAGCTTGGTGTCCCCACAGAGCTGCAGGGGAGGGTCCCCGAGTTCCCACAGAGGTGCAGGGGGGTCCCAGCCCGGTGTCCCCACACTCTGCAGTGTCCCATCTCGCTGTCCCTGTCCCCACAGAGCTGCAGGGGGGTCCCAGCCCGGTGTCCCCACACTCTGCAATGTCCCATCTCGCTGTCCCTGTCCCCACAGAGCTGCAGGACACTGCCAAGCGTTTCTCCCAGGGCGGGGTCTCTCACTACCTGACGCTGACGCTGGACGAGGCCGAGGCGCTGCTCTATGTGGGTGCCCGCGAGGCCGTGTTCGCCCTGGCCACGGGCACCGTGGAGCTCAAGGCGGCGGTGAGGCCCCGGGGCACCCCAAACCAGGGTGGCATTCGGGGTGGGGGTGCCCTGCCGGCCCCTGACCCCTGTGCCACCCCCAGATCTCCTGGGAGGCGCCCGTGGAGAAGAAGGCGGAGTGCGTGCAGAAGGGCAAGAACAACCAGGTGGGCACGAGGGCATGGGGGAGTTTGGGGCACAGTGCCAGTGCCAGGGGCTGTGTCCTGGTGCCATGTGCTGTCTCTGTGTTGTGCCAGCTCCAGGGGCTGTGTCCTTGTGCCATGTCCTATGTCTCTGTGCTGTGCCAGCTCCAGACGTCCTGTCCCTGTATCCTTGTGCCATGCTCTGTGTTCCTGTGCTGTGCCAGCTCCAGAGGTCCTGTCCCTGTGTCCCCATGCCATGCCCTGTGCCGCTGTGCCATGCCAGCTCCAGCATCCCTGTCCCTGTGTCTCCGTGTCATGCCCTGTGTCCCCATGCCGTGCCACACTCATTCCCCTTGTCCCCATGTGGTGGCAGTGCCCCCTGTCCTCTATCCCTGTCCCGTGCCAGTGTCCTCGTGCCATGTCCCCACTCCTTTTCTGTGCCACTGTCCCTGTGCCATGTCCCTTGTCCCCACTCCTTTACTGTGCCACTGTCCCTCTGCAGTGTCCCTTGTCCCCAGCCCTTCACGGTGCCACCTCCCCAGTGCCCCATCCCTTGTCCCCTGTCCCCATTGATGTCCCCGTGTCCCCTCGCAGACCGACTGCTTCAACTACGTGCGCTTCCTGCAGAGCTACAACAGCTCCCACCTGTACGCGTGTGGCACCTACGCCTTCCAGCCCAAGTGCACCTACATCGTGAGTGGCTCCCCAGAGCCCTGTCCCCAACGTCCCCTGCGCTCCCCAGGGGTGGCCCTGTCACCTGGGGTGGCGTTTTGGGTGGTTTTGTGGCGGTGAGAGCAGCTTGGGGGCGTCTTTGTGCACTTGAGGTGTCCCAGATGGGTCACCTGAGTCAGGGACAGCCCTGGGTGAGGGACAGGGACAGTCCCAGATGGGTCATCTTGGAGGGCCCCTGTCCCCAAGAGGATCATCCAGGGGTGTCTCTGTCCCCAGGAGGGTGGCCCAGGGCTGTCCCTGTCCTCAGCAGGGTCATCCAAGACTGTCCCTATCCCAGAACGACCATCAAGGGGCATCTCCATCGCTCATCAAAGGGTGTCTCTGTCCCCAGGAGGGTGGCCCCAGGCTGTCCCCGTCCCCAAGAGGGTCACCTGGAGGGTGTCCATGTCCCTGGGCCTGTGTGGGTGGCACAGACGTGACCCAGTGCCCCCCACCCCACCCTGTGCCCCTCAGGAGCTCTCCGGCTTCACCCTGGACCCGGTGGCATTCGAGGACGGCAAAGGCAAATGTCCCTACGACCCCACCAAGGGCCACACCGGCCTCATTGTGGGTAGGTGACACCTCTGGGGACACGGGGGGTGCCACCCGTGCCCGCCACCCCCCTTAAACACCTCCCTCACAGACGGGGAGCTCTACTCTGCCACCTTCAACAACTTCCTGGGCACGGAGCCCGTCATCCTGCGCAACCTGGGCCCGCACTACTCCATGAAGACGGAGTACCTGACCTCGTGGCTCAACGGTGGGGACACCGGGGGACAGGGGACACGGGAGGGGACAGGGGGCAGGGCACAGGTGTGACAAGGAGCTTTTGCAGAGCCTCACTTCGTGGCGTCGGCCTTCGTGCCCGAGAGCGCGGGCAGCGGCAGCGGCGACGACGACAAGGTTTACTTCTTCTTCAGCGAGCGCGCCGTGGAGTACGACTGCTACGCCGAGCAGGTGGTGGCACGGGTGGCACGGGTCTGCAAGGTACGCCTGGGCACACCTGGGGACACGCCCTGAGCTGTCTGAGGGTTGGGAAGTTGGCATGAGGTTTGGCAGTTGGGTATGATTGCTACACTGAGCAGGTGGTGGCAGGGTGGCGCGGGTCTGCAAGGTACCTTGTCCTGGTGCCCATGGTCACAATGGTGGCCCTGTCCTGTTGCCCATGGTGGCCTTGTCCCAGTGCCAGTGGTCAGTGTGGTGGTCTTGTCCTGGATGCCCATGGTGGCCTTGCTCATGGTCACCATGGTGGCCTTGTCCTGAAGCCTGTGGTCACCATGATGGCCTTGTCCCAGTGACCATGGTGGCCTTGTCCCAGTGCCACTGGTCAGCATGGTGGCCTTGTCCTGGATGCCCATGGTGGCCTTGTCCTGGTGCCCGTGGTCACATGGTGGCCGTGTCCTGTTGCCCATGGTGGCCTTGTCCCAGTGCCAGTGGTCAGTGTGGTGGTCTTGTCCTGGATGCCCATGGTGGCCTTGCTCATGGTCACCATGGTGGCCTTGTCCTGAAGCCTGTGGTCACCATGATGGCCTTGTCCCAGTGACCATGGTGGCCTTGTCCCAGTGCCACTGGTCAGCATGGTGGCCTTGTCCTGGATGCCCATGGTGGCCTTGTCCTGGTGCCCGTGGTCACATGGTGGCCGTGTCCTGTTGCCCATGGTGGCCTTGTCCCAATGCCACTGGTCAGCATGGTGGCTTTGTCATGGATACCCATGGTGGCCTTTTCCTGGTGCCCATGGTCACCGTGGTGGTCTTTTCCTGGTGGCCTTATCCTGGTGCCTATGGTGCCATGCTGCCCATGGTGGCCTTGTCCTAGTGCCCAGGGTGGCCTTTTCCTGGTGCCCGTGGTGGCCTTGTCCTGGTGCCTGTGGTGTTCATGGTGGCCATGTCTATGGTGTCCCCTGGTGGCCGCGTCCCAGTGCCCGCGGTGCCCACAGTGGCCGTGTCCCGGTGCCCGCAGTGCCCGTGTCCCCGCAGGGTGACGTGGGCGGCGCGCGCACGCTGCAGAAGAAGTGGACGTCGTTCCTGAAGGCGCGCCTGGTGTGCTCGGCCCCCGAGCAGCAGCTGCACTTCAACCGCCTGCAGGCCGTGTTCACCCTGCCCGGCGCCCGCTGGCAGGACACCGCCTTCTTCGGCGTCTTCCAGGCCCGCTGGTGAGTGCCGGTGACCAAGATGGTCTTGTCCTGGTGACCATGGTGGCCTTGTCCTGGTGGCCATGGTGGCCTTGTCCCGGTGACCGTGGTGGTCTTGTCCCTGTACACTTGGTGGTCTTGCCTTGGTCCCCATGGTCACTATGGTGGCCTTGTCTTGGTGCCCATGGTGCTCCTGTCCTGGTGACCATGGTGGTCTAGTCTCAGTGCCCATGGTCACCACGTTGGCCTTGTCCCGGTGATCATGGTGGCCTTGTCCTGATGACCATGGTGGCCTTGTCCTGATGACCATGATGGTCTTGTCCCTCTGCATGTGGTGGCCTTGTCCCAGTGACCGTGGTGCTCTTGTCCCGGTGACCATGATGGTCTTGTCCTGGTGCCCATGGTCACTATGGTGGCCTTGTCCCAATGACCATGGTGCTCTTGTCCCAATGACCATGGTGCTCTTGTCCCAGTGACCATGGTGGTCTTGTCCTGGTACCCATGGTCACTGTGCTGGCCTTGTCCTTGTCCATGTGGTGGCCTTATGCCAGTGACCATGATGGTCTTGTGCCTGTGCATGAGTGGTCTTGCCTTGGTGCCCCTGGTGGCCCTGTCCCAGTTCCCATGGTGCCCATGGTGGCCTTGTCCTGGTGCCCATGGTGGCCCTGTCCCAGTTCCCATAGTGCCCATGGTGGCTCTGTCCCAGTTCCCATGGTGCCCATGGTGGCCTTGTCCTGGTGCCCATGGTGGCCTTGTCCCAGTTCCCATGTTGGTCCTGTCCTGGCGCCCATGGTGGCCCTGTCCCAGTTCCCGTGGTGCCCACGGTGCCCCTGTCCCTTTGCCCACTCCCGGTGTGCCCGCAGGGGTGACGTGGACGTCTCTGCCATCTGCCGCTACCCCATCCTGGAGGTGAAGAAGGCCTTCGAGGGGCCCTACAAGGAGTACCGGGAGCAGGCGCAGAAATGGGGGCGCTACTCGGGCGAGGTGCCCACGCCCCGGCCTGGCGCGGTGAGAGCGGGCACGGCAACAGGCTGGGGAAGCTGGGGCCAGCTGGGGGCCTGGGGGTGCCCTCTGAGGGGTTGGCATCCATTGGTGCCCCCTGAAGGGTTGGGATCCATCTGTGCCCCCTCAGATGAATTGGGATCCATCTGTGCCACCCTGAGATGGATTAGGATCCGTCTGTGGCATCCTGAGAGGGATTGGGACCCACCCCAGTGCCCCCGTGCCCTCATGTGCCCTGATGTTCCCCTGTGCCCTCCCCCACGCCCAGACAATCCCCCCATGTCCTCCCCCATGCCCTGACGGTGCCCCCTGTGCCCCTTGCAGTGCATCACGGACTGGCACCGGCAGAACGGCTTTGCCAGTTCCCTGGAGCTGCCCGACAACACGCTCAACTTCGCCAAGAAGCACCCGCTGATGGATGAGCCGGTGCCACCCCAGCGCGGGCGCCCGCTGCTGCTCAAGAGGGATGCCAACTTCACCCAGCTCGTGGTGGATCGCGTGGCAGGGCTGGACGGGGCCACCTACGAGGTGCTCTTCATTGGCACAGGTAATGCCAGGGGACAGGGAATGCCAGGGACAGGGAATGCCAGGAGACAGGGGGCACAGGACAGGGGCCACCTATGAGGTGCATTAGCATTGGTACTGGTAATGCCAGGGGACAGGGAATGCCAGGGGACAGGGAGCACCTATGAGGTGCTCTTCATTGGCACAGGTAATGCCAGGGGACAGGGAATGCCAGGGGACAGAGACAGCAGGACAGGGGGCACAGAGGGGACAGGGCATTAAGGAGGCGTGGCACCGAGGGACAGGGCACAGCAGGGACAGGGCACCATGGGGACAGGGCACCACGTGTCCAGCCCCGGGGTGCCCCATGGCTGATGCCCGCCGTGCCAACCCGCAGCTGATGGCTGGGTGCACAAGGCGCTGGATCTGGGCACCCGCATCCACCTGGTGGAGGAGCTGCAGGTGTTCGAGCCCGCCCAGCCCGTGGAGAGCCTGGTCCTGGCGGGCACCAAGGTGAGCGTGCCAGGGGTGGGGGCGGCAGCGTCACCGCGGTGCCACCCGGCAGCGCCACCTCACCGCTGTGCCCCCCCCGCCCTGGCAGAAGCTGCTGTTCGCCGGGTCCCGCCTGCAGGTGGCACAGCTGCCCCTGGCAGAGTGCGGGCGCTACCAGTCCTGCACCGACTGCGTGCTGGCACGGGACCCCTACTGCGCCTGGAGCCGCAACGGCAGCGCCTGCGTCCGCACCGACGGGCACAACGGGTACCAGGGCACCGGGGCACGGGCACCGTGGGCACCGGGGGCATGGGGATGGCACTGAGGTCACAGGGATGCCACCCAGGGCATGGAGGTGGCACCCAGGGCATGGGCAGGGTGGAGTTGGGGAAGGGTTCTGTCCCCAGAAGGGGCTGGCACTGCCCAGGGAATGGGCACAGCCCCAAGGAGCTCCAGGAGCCTTTGGATTTTGGGGTGTCTGTGCAGGGGTGCCAGGGGGGGATCAGTGATCCCTGGGGTCCCTGGGGAGGTGGCACCGTGGGTACCCTCCTCATGGTGCCATCCTCCCGCAGCTCCCACCTGGTGCAGGACGTGCTGAGCTCCGACACCGGCGCCTGCTCCGTGCCACAGGTGGCCAAGCAAGGTGAGACCCTACTGGTGCCACACGGGTGTGCCCATGCCATCCCCTGCCAACCCATGGATCCCATCCCATGGATCCCATCCCATCCCATGGATCTCATTTCATCCCATCTCATCCCATTCCATGGATCCCATCCTATCCCACGTGATCCCATGGACTCCATCCCATCCCATGGATCTCATCAAATCCCATCCCATCCCACCCCATGGATCCCACCCCATGGATCCCATCCCATCCCATGGATCCCATCCCACCCCATGGATCCCATCTCATCCCACACCATGGACCCCATGGATTCCCATCCCATCTCACCCCACCCCATGGATCCCACCCCATGGATCCCATCTCATCCCATGGATCCCATCCCACCCCATGGATCTCATTTCATCCCATCTCATCCCATTCCGTGGATCTCATCCCATGAATCCCATCTCATTCCATGGATCTCATCCCATGGATCCCATCCCATGGATCCCATCCCATGGATCCCATCCCTTAGATCCCATCCCACCCCATGGATCCCATCTCATCCATGGATCCACTCCCATCCCATCTATGGATCCCATCCCATCCCACACCATGGACCCCATGGATTCCCATCCCATCCCATCCCACCCCATGGATCCCATCCCATGGATCCCATCTCATCCCATAGATCCATTCCCATCCCATCTCATTGACCTCACCCCATCCCACCCCATGGATCCCATCCCACCCCATGGATCCCATCCCACCCCACCCCATGGATCCCACCCCACCCCATGGATCCCATCCCACCCCATGGATCCCATCCCACCCCACCCCATGGATCCCACCTCACCCCATGGATCCCATCCCACCCCACCCCATGGACCCCCCCGCATGACGCCCCTGTCCCGCCGTGTCCCCGCAGGCTCCCTGACGCCCAAGAACGTGACGGTGGTGGCGGGCACCGACCTGGTGCTCACGTGCCGCCTGGCCTCCAACCTGGCGCGCGCCCTCTGGACCTTCGAGGGCCGGGCGCTGGCGGCGCAGCAGGTGCTGGTGCTGGGCGAGGCGCGGCTGCGGGCGCTGGTGGTGCCCGGCGCGGGCGCCCAGCACAGCGGCACCTACCGCTGCCTGGCCGAGGAGCAGGGCGCCCGCCTGCCCGCCCAGGAGTACCGCGTGGCCGTGCTGGCGGGCGCGGGGGCGCCCCTGGAGACGCGGGCGCCGCTGGAGAGCCTGGGCGTGGTGTGGGTGCTGGCCGTGTGCCTGGGCGCCCTGTGCCTGCTGCTGCTGCTGGCCGTGCTGTCGCTGTGGCGCCGCCTGCGCCACGAGCTGGGCAAGGGCGCCAAGGCCATCGAGAGCACGCTGGTGTACCCCATCGAGCTGCCCAAGGAGATGCCCAGCCCGCGCTTCGTGCCCAGCGCCGCCTCCGACTCGGACGAGAAGCTCTGGGACCCGTCCAGTTATTACTACTCGGACGGCTCGCTGAAAATCGTGCCCGGGCACGCCGGCGCGGCGGGCACGGCCTGCTGCCGCAACGGCGGCCCCGGCGCGGCCTCGCCGCCCGCCGCCATCCCCGGGCAGCCGCTGCACTCGCCCACCCGCATCCACCTGGGCCCCCTGCGCGGCTCGGCCTCCAACGGGTACATCCGCCTGGCGCTGGGCGCCGAGGAGCGCCCGGCCTGCGCCGACCTGGCCGAGGAGCTGCGGCGCAAGCTGCAGCAGCGCCAGCCCCTGCCCGACTCCAACCCCGAGGAGTCGTCGGTGTGAGCCGTGCCCGCCTCCGCTCCGGGGGCTGCTGTGGGCACCGCGGAGCGGGCACGGCGGAGCTGATCCGGCTGGGGGTGGGTGCCTGGCATCGGAACCCGGCTGGGGACGAGCGCCTGGCATCGGAACCCGGCTGGGGACGAGCGCCTGGCATCGGAACCCGGCTGGGGATGAGTGCCTGGCATCGGAACCTGGCTGGGGACGGGCACCTGGCATCGGAACCCGGCTGGGGATGAGCGTCTGGCATCAGAACCCGGCTGGGGACAGGCACCTGGCATCAGGATCCAGCTGGGGATGAGCATCTGGCATCAGAACCAGGCTGGGCATAGGTGCCTGGCATCAGGACCTAGCTTGGGATGGGTGCCTGGCACCAGGATCCAGCTGGAGATGGGCACCTGGCACCAGGATCCAGCTGAGGACAAGCATCTGGCATCAAGACCCAGCTGGGTACAAGCGTCTGGCACTGGCACCCAGCTTGGGACGGGCGCCTGGCACCAGGATTCAGCTGGCAACGCACACTAGGCACTGGCACCCACCTTGGGGACAGGATTGCCACACTGATACCCGCCCTGGGGACAGCGGGGTGACCCCAGTGCCCGGCTTGGGGACAGCAGTGTCACCACAGGATCCATCCTGTGCCACCCCAGTGCCAGTGCCCACCTTGGGGACTGATGTGTTGGCATTGGTGCCCACCTTGGGGACAGGATGGTCACCCATTGCCCACCTGGAAACGGGAGTGTCACCTCAATGCCACTGACACGCTGGCATTGGTGCCCACCTTGGCGACAGGATTGGCACCCCGGCACCCAGCATTGTCACTTGGGCACCTCCCTTGGGGACAGGGCTGCCACCCTGGCACCGCTGCCACCCTGGGCTCGCGGTGCCACCCCCTTCGGTACGGTGTCCCCACGGAGGGACAGACGTGGGGACACCCCTTGTGCCCACCTTGTGCCCGCTGCCCTCGGGACGATTTTTTTGGGCCGATTTCGGGTTTTTCTCCCTGACATTTTTCTATCTCCACCCCCTCCCTCCGTGCCCTCCTTGCCAGGGCTCTGTGCCCACCCTGCCCTGGCCTTTGTCCCCTTTGTCCCCTCCTGTCCCCAACCCCTGCACGCCCCCCACCCCTTTTGTATAACCCCCCCCAGTGTAATTTATTTGTTACCGAAATTATATTTATTTGCTGTAAATACCTGAGTATTTTTATATTCATAATAAAAGGACTTCCAAAAAAAGCCAAAAACAAACCCTGGATTTTTTTTTCTATTTCTCTTTTTTCTTGAGGAGTTTTGGGGGAATTTTTTGGGAGGTTTTGGGGGAGATTTTGGGGAGATTTTAGTGGAGATTTTGGGGGAATTTTGGGGAGGCTTGGG
Source organism: Ammospiza caudacuta (assembly GCF_027887145.1). Taxonomy (NCBI): domain Eukaryota; kingdom Metazoa; phylum Chordata; class Aves; order Passeriformes; family Passerellidae; genus Ammospiza; species Ammospiza caudacuta. The sequence goes on from NC_080618.1 coordinate 6,866,314, forward strand.
GGGAGTTTGGGGGAGGTTTTTGGGGGAGATTTTTTGGAGATTTTGAGGGAGATTTGGGGAAGTTTTTGGGGATTTTTTGGGAGGTTTTGGGGGAATATTGGGGAGGTTTTAGGGGAGATTTTGGGAAGGTTTATTTGAGATTTTGGCTGAGGTTTTGAGGGAGGTTTGGGGAAGGTTTTGGGGATTTTTTGGGAGGTTTTGGGGGAGTTTTTGGGGAATTTTCGTGAGGTTTTGGGAAAGTTTTGGTGGAGGTTTTGGGGAGGTTTTGGGGGAGATTTTTGGGAGGTTTCTTGGAGATTTTGGCTGAGATTTTGGGGGAGATTTGGGGAAGTTTTTAGGGATTTTTTGGGGAGCTTTTTGGGAATTTTGGGGAGGTTTTGGGCAAGTTTTCGTCGAGGTTTTGGCGAGTTTTTGGGGGAGATTTGGGGGAGGATTTGGGGAAGATTTTGGGGTAGATTTTGGGGAGGTTTCTTGGAGATTTTGGCTGAGATTTTGGGGGAGGTTTGGGGAAGTTGTTAGGGATTTTTTGGGGGGTTTTTGGGGAAGTTTTTGGGGAGGTTTTGGGCAAGTTTCGTTGAGGTTTTGGGGAGGATTTGCGGGAGGTTTCGGTTCTCTCCCCCCCCCGTGCTGAGCTCATGGAAAAAGCTCCAGCGGGGCTAAAAAAGGACAAACCCGGAGCCGTTCCCAGGCGGGGGGGCCGGGCCGGGCTCCCCCCCCATGCCCGGGGAGGCTCCGCTGGGAACGGCGCAGGAAATGGGGGAGGGGGCTGGGAACGGGCCCGGGCCGTGGGAAATGGGGCTGGGGGCGGGATGGGAGTGCCGGGGGGGAGGGGAGCCCAGGGACACCCCAGTACAGGGGAGGGGGACCCCAAGGATAGCCCAGAATAGCGGAGGGGCCTCTGGGACACCCCAATACTGGGGAGGGGGAGCCCAAGGATACCCCAAAATAGGGGAGGGGGAGCCCAGGGACACCCCAATATAGAGGAGAGGGACCCCCATTACTGCTGTGGGACCCCAATTACTTCTGTGGGACCCCCATTATTGCTGTGGGACCCCCATTACTGCTGTGGGACCCCAATTACTTCTGTGGGACCCCCATTATTGCTGTGGGACCCCCATTACTGCTGTGGGACCCCCCATTACTGCTGTGGGACCCCAATTACTGCTGTGGGACCCCCATTATTGCCGTGGGACCCCCATTACTGCTGTGGGACCCCAATTACTTCTGTGGGACCCCCATTATTGCCGTGGGACCCCCATTACTGCTGTGGGACCCCAATTACTTCTGTGGGACCCCCATTATTGCTGTGGGACCCCCATTACTGCTGTGGGACCCCCCATTACTGCTGTGGGACCCCCCATTACTGCTGTGGGACCCCAATTACTGCTGTGGGACCCCCATTATTGCCGTGGGACCCCCATTACTGCTGTGGGACCCCCATTACTGCTGTGGGACCCCAATTATTGCCGTGGGACCCCCATTACTGCTGTGGGACCCCAATTACTTCTGTGGGACCCCCATTACTGCTGTGGGACCCCCATTATTGCTGTGGGACCCCCCATTACTGCTGTGGGACCCCAATTATTGCCGTGGGACCCCCATTATTGCTGTGGGACCCCCATTACTGCTGTGGGACCCCCATCATTGCCGTGGGACCCCCATTACTGCTGTGGGACCCCCATTATTGCTGTGGGACCCCCATTACTGCTGTGGGACCCCAATTACTGCTGTGGGACCCCCATTATTGCTGTGGGACCCCCATTACTGCTGTGGGACCCCAATTACTGCTGTGGGACCCCCATTTCTGCTGTGGGACCCCCATTTCTGCTGTGGGACCCCCATTATTGCCGTGGGACCCCCATTTCTGCTGTGGGACCCCCATTTCTGCGCACAGAGGAGCTCAGGGACCCCATAAAGGTTTGGAAGGGACCCCTGGCAGTCCCCAGCGGGGGAAGATGGGATCCTTGGGACCGCCCTAATGGGGAGTGGGAGCCCTGTTGATGATGGGGGGGACTTGGGAACACCAAAATTGGGGGGGGGACGAACCTCGAGTCCCAAAGGGGGCTTTGAGCGGCCCTTGGCGCCCCCTGGCGGCGGCAGCGGGTGTGGAAAGTGCGCATGCCCCGCAACGGTTCGGAAGCGGGGTCATTCGGCTGCATTCGGCCCTTCCCGGATTCCTTCGGCATTTTCCGGCCCTTTCTCTTTCGGCTTTTTCCGCCTGCACTCGGCCCCTCCCGACCTCGCTCGACTCTTTCCGCTCTCCTCGTTCCTTTCCGCCTTCCTTCGGTTCTTTCCGTCCCTCCTCGGCCCTCTCCGCCTTCACTCGGCCCTTCCCGGTCTCGCTCGGCTCTTTCCGCCGTCCCTCGGCTGTCTCCGCCCGTCCCTCAGCGCCGCCGCTGCCATGGCCGGTGGTCGCCGCTCGCCGCCCTCTCCGTGCTGCCCGGGCCGGGCGGCGCTGCCCTCTCCGTGCTGCCAGGGCCGCGTGGCCGTGCCCAGCGTGCACCAGAGCCTGTCCGAGATGGACTTCGAGCGGGGTCCGGGGGGCTCCGGGGCCGGGAGGGCCGGGTCAGCGGTACCGGGGCAGCTCCGTGTGGGGTATCGGGTACCGGAGGGGCACGGGGGTGTCCCTGTGTGGGGTACCCGGTACCGGAGCGGCACGGGGGGCTCTGGGCAGGGGTTGGAGTAGCGGTACCGGGGCCTCTGGGTGGGGGTACCGGAGGGGCACCGGGGGGCTCTGGGCACCGGTACCGGGCCCGTGGCTGAGGCGGCCCCGCTGCCCGCAGGGATCTGGGCGGCGGCGCGGGACGGGGACGAGGCGCGGGTGCTGCAGCTGCTGGAGCGGAGAGGGGACCCTGCGGAGCCCGACCTGGCGGGGTACACGGCACTGGTACACCGGGGGCACCGGGAGGGCACGGGGGGCACCGGAGCACGGTCCTCGCAGGGGGGTACCGGGGGTCCTGACGGGGTACATGGCCCTGCTACGAGGGGCACGGGGGGCACCGGGGGTCCTGACGGGGTACATGGCCCTGCGACGAGGGGCACGGAGGGCACCGGGGTCTTCGGGGTCGGTCCTGCCCTGGCACCGGGGATCCCGGGGGTCTTTGGGGTCCATCCTCACCGGGCACACGGCCCTGGCACCGGGGGTCCCGGGGTTCGAGCCCTGAGGCCGCCCGTGCCGTGCCCGCAGCACTATGCCAGCCGGAACGGGCACCTCGGCGTCTGCCGGCTGCTGCTGGAGCGCGGTGCCCCGTGCGATGCCCGCACGCCCGGCGGTGCCACCCCGCTGCACCGCGCCTGCTACTGCGGGCACCGCGCCGTCACCGAGCTGCTGCTGGCACACGGAGCCGACCCCGCCGCCACCGACGGCGACGGCAGAACCGGCCTGCACAAGGTGGGCACCGGGAGGGCACCGGGGGGATCCCAATGCCAGGTAGGGGCACGGGGGATGCCAAAGTGAGTGGGGGGCACGGGAGGGCTCGGGGAGGGGGGGTCCAATGCCCAAATTAGAGGGGGCATAGGGGCATCCCCCTGCCCAAATTAAAGGGGGCACAGGGGGCATCACTTGCCCAAATCTGAGGAGGCACAGGGAACAAACCTTGCCGAATTAGGGGGGGCACAGAGGGGTCCTTTGCCCAAAATAAAGGGGGCACAGGGGGACCCCAATGTCCAAATTAGAGGGGGGCACAGGGGGCACCCCCTGCCCCAAGTGGGTGGGGGGCACAGGGGGACCCCAATGTCCAAATTAGAGGGGGGCATAGGGGGCACCCCCTGCCAAAACCGGGTGGGGGGCACGGGGCTCCTCCTCTGCCAGGGTGCCCGTGGGTGCCTCTCGGGTGCCCGTGGGTGACACCGGTGCCCGCCAGGCCGCCGAGCAGGGGCACCGCGAGCTCTGCGCCCTCCTCCTGCGCCAGCGCCCGGCCCTCGCCGCCCTCCGCGATGCCCGGGGCCGCAGCCCGCGGGACGGGGCGCACCCGGCCGTGTGGGACCTGCTGGACACCTGAGCGGACACAGCGGCGACAGCCGGGACCGGGCACTGTCACAGGCCCGGTGTCCGTCCCGGTACCGGCGCTGCCACTTCCGGGTTCCGCCAGCACGCCCTGCCCACTACCCGCCATCTCAACCAATCACCTCCCGCCATTCCCTGCAGTCCCGCCTCTCCTCCCCTGTAGCCAATCAGCACCTCGGTGCAGTTAGGGGGCGGGGTTTAGCGGCGTAAACTGCCCCCGCGGGTGGGGGGGATTTAAAGGCGCCGCGTCCTTTTTAAGCGGGACCCCCCCCCCCCCCCCCCCTCCCGCGGCACCGAGCACAGCCAGGTACAGATATAGAATTTTTATTAACCCATCTGACAAAAAAATAACCCGAAAAAAAAATCCCTCCGTGAAATGAAAATTCCACGGTCGGTTCGACAACCGGGGCGCGGGGGGAGGGGCAGAACCGGGAGGGGGAGGCCCGGCCCCCCCCGCCCCTCCCCCCATCCCCCCGCGGCCCGAGCTCCCCGAAAATACAAATCAAAACCTGAACAATAAATAGGAATTCCCAGGGGGAAGGAAAAGGAGGGGTTTGCATAGAGGAAGATTTAATAAAAAAGTTTTTTTTGTTGTTTTTTTTTCTTTTTTTTTTTTTCCTGGCTTATTATTAATTATTAATTATTATTATTAATTAATTAATATTATTTCTAAAATCTCCCCGCAGAAGGAGCTAGGAACTGATCGTCGAGATGTGATTAACAAAAATAATTCAACCTTCTCCCAATAACTTACAGGAGTTCACCCAGGGGGAACTTTTGTGCTTATTTTTGTGGTTTTGGGGTCAAGCTCTGACCCCAAAAAAACCCAGGGGGGTTTTGGGGGGACCCTCAGCCCCCTCCTGCCTGTACAACTTTGGTCACTAGCGCTGTGTCACCCCAAAATCCAAACTCTAAAAATCCAGACCCTGAAGTCCAAACCCCAAAAGTCCAGACCTCAAAATCCAGACCCTAAAATCCCTGGGCCAGCAGGGAAGGGGCTGGGATTGATCCAGGAGACCCCAAAATCACCGGAGAGGGGTCGGGATTCCCATCCCAGGAGATCCCAAAATGGTGGACGAGACCCCAAAGGGCCGAGGAGACCCCAAAGGGCCGAGGAGACCCCAAAGGTTTGGAATTCCCATCCCAGGATGGGGGAAAGACCCCAAATGTTTGGAATTCCCATCCCAGGATGGGAAGGAGAACTTAAAGTGATGGAAATCCCACCCCAAGGATCCCAAAGGTTTGGGGTGTCCATCCCGAGGTTCTGGAAGGTTTGGGGTGTCCATCCTGGGGTTCCTGGCAGGGTTTGGGGTGTCCATCCTGGGGTTCCTGGCAGGGTTTGGGGTGTCCATCCCGGGGTTCCTGGCAGGGTTTGGGATGGAGCCTGGAAGGTTTTGGGGTTCCCACAAGGTTTGGGATGGACCCTGAAAGGATTGAGATGTCCACCCTGGGGTTTCTGGAAGGGTTGGGATGTCCATCCCAAGGGTCCTGGAGGGGTTGGCCTGTCCATCCCAGGGTTCCTGAAAGGTTTGGATGGACCTGGAAGGGCTGGGATGTCCATGTCCATTCCAGATCTAGAAGGGTTGGGGTGTCCATCCCAGGTTTCCTGAAGGATTGGGATGTCCATCCCAGATCTCCTGGAAGGGTTGGGGTGTCCCTCCTGGCAGGGTTGGGATGTCCATCCCAGATCTCCTGCAGGGTTGGGGTGTCCACGTCCCTCCCAGATCTCCAGGAGGGTTGGCCTGTCCATCCTGGGATTCCTGAAAGATTTGGATGGATCCGGAAAGGTTGGGATGTCCATGTCCATCCCATGTCTCCTGCAGGGTTAGGATGTCTATCCTGGGATTCCTGGCAGGATCAGGATGTCCATGTCCATCCCAGATCTCCTGAAAGGCTGGGATGTCCATCCCAGATCTAGAAGAGTTGGGACGTCCATGTCCATCCCAGGTTTCCTGGCAGGGTTGGGGTGCCCATGTCCATCCCAGGTTTCCTGGCAGGGTTGGGGTGTCCATGTCCATCCCAGATCCCCTGGCAGGGTTGGGGTGCCCATGTCCATCCCAGGTTTCCTGGCAGGGATGGGGTGTCCATGTCCATCCCAGGTCCCCTGCCAGGGTTGGGGTGCCCACCCCAGGGTCCCCACGGTGGCGCCCCCACCCCACCCCCGGAGCTCCCTGAGCCGTCGGCGCCGTGCCCGCGCCGTGCCCGCGCCGTGCCCGCGCCGCTCCGTCCGTCCCACACCGAGCCGGGCTGGAACAGCAGCAGCGATCCCAGCTCCTCCATCCCCTCCAGCTCCTCCTCCTCCTCCTCCTGCCACCGGGAAGGTCCGTGCACGCCGGGCTCGCCGAGGCGGCCGGCGCGGCCGGGGTCAGATGTCCTCGGTGCCGCTGTGGTTGCCGCGCCGGCTCAGGCAGTTCCTCTCGTTCAGCAGGCTCGTGGTCTCGTCGGCCGGCGCCGGCGCCTCCGTCCTCTCCGTCCTCTCCGCCGCGCCCGGCTCGGCCCTGGGGGCGCCGCCGTCGGGGGACTGGGGACAGCTGTCCATGCGCGACGCCAGCAGCCCGTTCTGGTACTCCTGCCGCGTGATCTGCGCGGGACAGCGCGTGGGACGGGGCGGGGGAGCCCGCAGGGATGGAACTGCCATCCCAAAATGGGGCAGGAGACCCCAAAGGGATGGAATTCCCATCACAGAGTGGGGCACCAATGGAATTCCCACCCCAAAATGGGGCACCAATGGAATTCCCACCCCAAAATGGGGTATTGATGGAATTCCCATCCCAGAGTGGGGCACCAATGGAATTCCCACCCCAAAATGGGGTATTGATGGAATTCCCATCCCAGAGTGGGGCATCAATGGAATTCCCACCCCAAAACGGGGTTGGAGACCCCAAAGGTTTGGAATTCCCATCCAAAAATTGGGCATCAATGGAATTCCCATCCCAAAATGGGGCACTGATGGAATTCCCACCCTAAAATGGGGTAGGAGAACCCAGAGGTTTGCAATTCCCATCCCAAAATGGGGCACTGATGAATTTCCATCCCAAAATGGGGTAGTAGACTTCAAAGTGTTGGAATTCCCATCCCACAACGGGGCATCAATGGAATTCCCATCCTAAAATGGGGCATGGATGGAATTCCCATCCTAAAATGGGGTGGGAGAGGGCAAAGGGGGAAATTCCCATCCCAAAGAGTTTTCCAGGCCCTGAGGGGGCGGGAAGGGGGTGATGGGTCGGGAATCCCATCCCAAAGGGTTCCTCCCATCCCAAAGGGCTCTCCCACCCCAGATGGGTCAGGAATCCCATCCCAAAGGGATTTCCCAGCCATGATTGGTCAGGAATCCCATCCCAAAGGGTTCCTCCCATCCCAAAGGGTTCTCCCAGCCCCGATGGCTCAGGAATCCCATCCCAAAGGGTTCTCCCAGCCCCGATGGCTCAGGAATCCCATCTCCAAGGGCTCTCCCAGCCCTGACGGCTCAGGAATCCCATCTCCAAGGGCTCTCCCAGCTCTGATGGGTCAGGAATCCCATCCCAAAGGGTTCCTCCCATCCCAGAGGGTTTTCCCAGCCCAGATGGCTCAGGAATCCCAACTCAAAGGATTCTCCCACCCCAGCTGGGTCAGGAATCCCATCCCACAGGGTTCCTCCCGTCCCCAAGGCCTCTCCCAGCCCCGTTCCGTCCAGGATCGCTCACCTTGACGAACTGCAGGTCGGTGAGGGCGCGCACGCTGAAGTCGGCCACGTACTGCGCGCCGCCCGCGTTGAGCTGGTTGTTGCTGCCGCTCACCGGCGACGAGATGGAGTCCGAGCGCTCGTGGTAGCTCAGCGAGGCCGAGCGGTTCAGGCCGCTCATGTGGGACGGGGATCGGATCTCTGGGGGGGCACGAGGGGCTGGGATCGTCCTCTGGTCCTTCCCAACATTCCCAATTCCAACTGTTCTACCCATTCCCAAGAGCTCGTCCCCTTAATTTGGGTTTTGGGTTTTTCACCCCGTTCTGAAGGCAGAACTCTTTGGGTTTCTGGAATTGCCTCGTGGAGGTTTAGGTTTAAGTTTAGGTTTAGTAAAATAAATTTCAAGTTTTTTGGGTGGGATTCTAAAACTTAAACTCTTCCTAACAGGGCAGGTTTAACAAGAATCCCATTTTCTACCTGTTCTAAAGCCAGAATGGGTTTCTGGAATTCCCTCATGGAGGTTAAGCTTTAGGTTTAAGATGTGATTGTGGAAGTTAAACTCTTCCTAGCAGTAGAGGTTTAACAAGAATCCCATTTTCAGCCCCATTCTAAAGGCAGAAAGGGTTCCTGGAATTGTCTTTTGGAAGTTTAGGTTTAAGGTGGGATTGTGAAAATTAAGCTCTTCCTAACAGGGCAGGTTTAACAAGAATCCCATTTTCCACCCTGTTTTAAATCTAGAATGGGTTTCTGGAATTCCCTCATGGAGGTTCAGATTTAGGTTTAAGTTTAGGCTTAGGATGGGATTGTGGAAGTTAAACTCTTCCTAACAGGGCAGGTTTAACAAGAATCCAATTTTCTGCACCATTCTAAATCCAGAATGTGTTTCTGGAATTCCCTCTTGGAGGTTTAGATTTGGGTTTAGGTTTAAGGTAGGATTCCAGAACTCTTCATAACAATGGAGATTTAGCAAGAATCCCATTCTCCGCAGGGGATAGGAGTTTAACTTCTGGAATCCCACCCTAAACCTAAACCTCTGTTAAACCTAAACCCCAGGACACTGATGGGGTTTGGAACCTCTGGAATCTCCCGTTCCCAGCTCCAGCTCCAACCTGGGGATCCCGGGAAGGTTCTGGAGATGCTCACCAGATCCTGGAGGAGGACTCAGGGCCATCACCCCATAGTAGGAAAAGGCTCCTGCCTCGAACTTCATGCACTCCTTGCCGGCCTCCACCTCCACCTTGCCCTGCAGGGAGAAACAACGAAGGTCCACGTCCAGATCCCAAGGGATGGGATCCCATGGGAATGGTCCAGATCCCAAGGGACGAGATCCCATGGGAATTGTAAAAACCTCAAGGGATGAGATCCCATGGGAATTGTCCAAACCCTAAGGGATGAAATCCCATGAGAACTGTCAAAATCCCAAGGGAAGAGATGCCATGGTAATTGTCCAAAACCCAAGGGATGAGATCCCATGGGAATTGTCCAAATCCCACAGGAATTGTCCAAATCCTATGGGATGAGATCCCATGAGAATTGTCCAAATCCCAAGGAATGAGATCCCACAGGAACTGTCCAAATCCCATGGGAATTGTCCAAACCTCAAGGTCTGAGGTCCCTCAGGAATTGTTGCAAACCCTGAGGCTGAGGTCCCTCAGGAACTCCCCAAATCCCTCAGGAACTCCCCAAACCCCTGGGGCTGAGATCCCTCAGGAACTCCCCAAATCCCTCAGAACCTCCCCAAATCCCTCAGAACCTCCCCAAATCCCTCAGGAACTCCCCAAACCCCTCAGGAACCCCCCAAACCCCATGGTCTGAGGTCCCTCAGGAACCCCCCAAACCCCATGGTCTGAGGTCCCTCAGGAACTCCCCAAACCCCATGGTCTGAGGTCCCTCAGGAATTGTCCCAAACCCCATGGTCTGAGGTCCCTCAGGAACTCCCCAAACCCCATGGTCTGAGGTCCCTCAGGAACTCCCCAAACCCCATGGTCTGAGGTCCCTCAGGAATTGTCCCAAACCCCATGGTCTGAGGTCCCTCAGGAACTCCCCAAACCCCATGGTCTGAGGTCCCTCAGGAATTGTCCCAAACCCCATGGTCTGAGGTCCCTCAGGAATTGTCCCAAACCCCATTGTCTGAGGTCCCTCAGGAATTGTCCCAAACCCCATGGGATGAGGTCCCTCAGGAACTCCCCAAACCCCAGAGCCCGAGGTCCCTCGGAGGTGCCTCACCTGCAGGATGAGGATGAAGTAGTCGGCCGGTTTGTTCTTGCAGTACAGGAAGTGCCGCGGGGATTTCTTGTTCTCCTCGTCGAACTTCAGCTCCTGGATGACGTCGGAGTACTTGAGGAGCCGCAGCAGGATCTTCTCCGAGATGAAGTTGGGGGTGAAGAGAGTCACCTCTGGAGAGGGGAGAAGGTCAGGGATGGTTTTAATCCCTCCAGGTGGAAGTGAATCTCCATCCTGGGATGGCTGGGAGACCCTTGGGGCTGCAATTCCCATCCTGGAGGACTCCAAAGAGCCAGGATGGCCATCCCAGATGTCCCAAAGAATCCATCAAGACCCAAGGCACCAGGACACCTATCCTCAACCTTGTCCTCTCCCATTTTGGGTGGGATGGACACAACAAAAAATGGGACAAGAGCCAAAATTTCTGCTTGGAGTGACCAGAGGGGACACGAGGACTTTGTGAGCTCCTCCAGCTCCAAGAGCCTCCAGTCCCCAAGGTCTCTCAACCTTGGGATGTGCCCAGGATGTCCCAAACCCTGGGATGTCCAAGCCATGGGATGTCTCCAGCATGTCCCAGACATGGGATGTCCCCAAGATGTCCCATCCATGGGATGTCCCCAGGACATGCTGAGCCCTGAGATGTCCCATCCATGGGATGTCCCCAGATGTCCCAAACCCTGGGATATCCAAGCCACAGAGTGTCCCCAGCATGTCCCAAACCCTGAGATGTCCCAACCCTGAGATGTCCCAGCCATGGGATGCCCCGAGAACATCCTGAGCCCTGAGATGTCCCAGCCATGGGATGTCCCCAAGATGTCCCAACCATGGGATGTCCCCAGGATGTCCAGCCCTGGGACAGCCACACTGACCGGTGGACAGGAAGCGGTGGGCGGCCAGCAGGAGCTGAGGTGACACCTTGACCTTCAGCTCGTTGTCGGGGTCCTTGAAGGCCGAGAAGTCCCGCCGGTTCTTGTGGTTGCACACCTTCTTCCTGCTGCGGTTGTCAACTGTGGGGAACAGCGGGGTCACCTCCAGGAGACCACCAGGAACCCCCAAAATGGGATTGTGGGGAGGGGGAGCCCCAAACCTACTGTAGGTGTCAGACTCATCCAGGATCTCCGACTTGATGATCTCCTCGATGACGTCCTCGAGCGTCACCAGCCCCAGCACCTCATAGAAGGGGTCACCCTCACCCTCGTTGTTCACCTTCTGCACGATGGCCAGGTGGGACTTCCCTGTGGACACGGGGGGTTGGAATGGGACAGCCCTGAGATGTTCCAGGGTGTCCCCAGGATGTCCCAGCCCTGAGATGTCCCCAGGGTGTCCCCAGGATGTCCCAACCATGGGACACCCCCAGGATGTCCCACCCATGGGATGCCCATAGGAGGTCTCAGCCATGGGAGGACCCCCATGATGTTCCAGCCCATGGGATGTCCCCAAGATGTCTCAGCCATGGGATGTCCTCAGGATGTCCCCAGGATGTCCCAGCCATGGATGTCCACAGGATGTCTCAGCCACGGGATGTCCCCAAAATGTTCCAGCCCTGGGATGTCCCCCAGGATGTCCCAACCATGGGATGTCTCCAGCCCTGGGATGTCCCCAAGATGTCCCAGCCATGGGATGTTCCCACCCTTCCATGTCCCCACTCTGTCCCAGCCCTGGGATGTCCCCAAGATGTCCCAGCCATGGGATGTCCCCACCCTTTCCATGTCCCCAGCATGTCCCAGCCCTGGGATGTCCCCAAGATGTCCCAGCCATGGGATGTCCCCACCCTTTCCATGTCCCCACCCTGTCCCAGCCCGTCACATCTCTCCCTGGAGCAATAAACTCATTAAAACCTGAACGAGCCGTTGGGCTGGGCTCCCTCCCAGAGTAATGACACTAATTAAACCTCCAATGTAATGACACTAATTAACCCCGTTAAAGCTGGGGAAGAGGTGCCCGTGAGGCTGAAGGCACCTTGGGGTGTGGGATCAGCCTGGGGTTCCTGGGATGTCACCGTCACCACCAGGGATTCCCTTTCCCCACCTGGGTGTCCCCACCTCATCCTGCTCCATCTCCATCCCAAACCTGCCCTGATCCCAAATAAATCCCAAATCCCAAAACAAATCCCAAACTGTCCTCACCTGGGTGTCCCCAACTTGTCCTGCTCCATCTCCACCCCAAACCTTCCCTGATCCCAAAATAAATCCCCTCTTTGTCCCCACTGTGTCCCCCTCCATCCCCACCCCAAACCTCCCCTCCCTGACCTTCCCCACCCTTTAATTCCATTCCCCACCAGCTCCTGGGCACTGGGGAAAAGCTGATTTTAGGGGAATTTTAGCTGATTAGGAAAATCTGGGATTTTAGGGGATCCCAGATCCCATTTTCGCTCCTCCCTCGCCTGCAGGGCCAGGAAAAGTTGGTGCCTGCAGGGCTGGAGAAACGATTTCACCATTTGTGATGGGGCCACCTGGGTGGGGACAGCTGGGGACAGCTGGGGTGGGACAGGTGGGGTGGGACAGGTGAGTCAGGATGAGCAGCCTGGGAGTGGCTGTGGCACAGCAAACACGGCCAAAGGGCACCAGGGAGGGCAGGCTGGGGTCACCAAGGGGGGGACAAACCCCAGGAACCCCAAATGGGCTGGGGGAGGAACAGGGAGGTCCCTGGAGGGGTTTGGGAATCCCTAAATGTCCTGGAGGGGTTCATGGAATGCTGGAGTGGCTGGGAGGGACCTCAGGGCTCATCCAGTCCCTCTGTCCCCGGTGGCTCCAACCTGGCCTTGGAATTCCATCCCAACCAGGAATTCCTTCCCAAAATCCCATTAGAATCCCCATTCTTCCATTTGGGAGCCATTCCCTGTGTCCTGTCCCTCCATCCCTTGTCCCCAGTCCCTCTCCAGCTCTCCTGGAGGGTTCTGAGCTCTCCTTGGAGCCTTCCCTTCTCCAGGAGAACACTCCCAGCTCCAGGTGACCATTCCCAGCTCTCCCTTCTCCAGGTGACCATTCCCATCTCCAGGAGAACATTCCCATCTCCAGGTGACCATTCCCAGCTCCAGGAGAACATTCCCAGCTCTCCCATCCCATCTCCAGAGGGAAATTCCCCACTCAAACCCCGGAGATGGGAAGGAATTGTCCCCCTGAGGGCAGCAGCACCAGTGACATCCCCACCGCCCCAGGGCACAGCTCCAACCCCACAATTAACGCAAACACTTTAATTACTCCTCTCCTGCCTCTGATCCAGGCCCTGAGCAGGTCAAGGAGCTCCTGAACCCAGCAGGAATTTGTGGGGTCACCTCCAAAACCCCAACACCACAAATTCCCAGCCCCGCAAATTCCCAGCCCCGCCAATTCCCGGCTCCTGAGCCGGGCTGGGATTTGTGCCCGGAAGGAAGGAAGGGAGCAAAGAGGGAGCCTAAATCCCTTAATCAGGATTGGGGCAGGGAAAGCCTCTGCCAGCAGCCACGAGAACCCTGAGCCCAGCAGCCCTCAGCACTCACTGGTGTGGGAACTGGGCTGGACTGGGAATGCACGTCCCAAATGTTCCTCCACACCTGGAGGGGTTTGGGAACCCCTAAATGTCCCTGGAGGGATCAAAATCACCCCTGGAAGAGTTTAGGAATCCCTAAATCACCCCTAGAGGGGTTTAGGAATCCCTCAATCATCCCTGGAGGGGTTTGGGAATCCCTAAATCACCTCAGGAAGGGTTTTGGAACCCCTAAATGTCCCTAGAGGGGTTTGGGAGTCCCTAAATGTCCCTGGAAGGGTTCAGGAACCCCTAAATGTCCCTGGAGGGGTTTAGGAATTCCTCAATCACCCCTGGAGGGGTTTAGGAATCCCTAAATGTCCCTGGAGGGGTTTGGGAATCCTTCATTCATCCCTGGAGGGATTTGGGAATCCCTAAATCCCTCTGGAGGGATTTGGGAGTCCCTAAATGTCCCTCACCAGCCCCAAAAGGAAGGATTTCTTCCCAAAATCCCACCTAAACCAGAACATGGATTTATGGAATGGTTTGGGTAGGATGGAACCTTAAATTTGGTGACCTCCTGTCTGTCCCTGAGCTGTCGCTCGTCCCCTTGTGTCTGTGGCCACTCTGGCCTGGCCAGCTCCAACCCTGGAGACCAAACCCCCCGGGATCCCCCTCCCAGCCCCTCCTCACCCTTTTTGAACTCCTCCAGCATGGCGTCCAGCTTGGTGTCGTGGAACACCACGTGCACGGGGTGGTTGTAGAACTTGGTGATGGTCTTGAGGGGCGTGCAGTCGTCGGGATCCACGAAGGCCAGGTCCTTGACGTAGAGGATGTCCATGATGTTGGACCTCTCGTCCTCGTAGACCGGGATGCGCGTGTAGCCGCTCTCCATGATCTCCGACATGGTGTTGAAGTCCAGGATGGCGTCGCTGTTGATCATGAAGCAGTTCTGCAGCGGGGTCATCACGTCCTCCACCGTCTTGGTGCGCAGCTCCAGCGCGCCCTGGATCATGTTGAGCTCCTCCCTCACCAGGTCGTTGTAGGGCTCCGTCACCTTCAGCATCTCCACCAGCTTCTCGCGGTTGTACACGGTGCCGATCTCCTGGCCCAGGATGCAGTCCAGCAGCTTGCTGATGGGGTAGGACAGCGGGAAGGTGACCAGCATGAAGAACTTGGTGACCACGATGGTGTTGGCGCCCACGGCCAGCCCGTGGCGCGAGCACAGCGCCTGCGGCACGATCTCGCCGAAGATGACGATGCCGATGGTGGAGGCCACCACGGCGCCGATGCCGGAGCCGATCAGGTCGTCCAGCAGGATGGTCAGCGTGGTGTTCACCAGCACGTTGCCCAGCAGCAGCGAGCACAGCAGGTAGTTCCCTTTCCTGCGGATGGGCTCGATCTTGCGGGCGTAACGCTTCTCCTTGTCGGTGCCGCAGTTCTGCACGATCCTCAGCTCCATGGGGTCCAGCGCCATCAAGCCCAGGTTGAGCCCGCTGAACATCCCCGAGAGCACCAACAAGCCCGCGATCAGAATCACCTGCAGCCACAGCGGCAGCAGCGACTTCTTCTCCTCCAGCACCAGCACGTGCCCGTCGGGGCCCTGGTGCGGCAGCCAGGGCTGCCCGGGCCGCCGCTGCGAGCACAGCACGTACGTCTTGGCCCGCTCGTCCTTGCGCAGCGGCTGCACCCGCACCCGCAGCAGGGCCGAGGTGTCGCGGGGCTCGGCGGGGCCCGGCCGCACCACCAGGTCCTGCGAGCGCTCCTGGCACGTGGCGTTGCCGCTCGAGGCGTTGCCGCCCGGCCGCAGCTCGGCGAAGGCCACGCGCTCGGCGGC
Organism: Ammospiza caudacuta; assembly: GCF_027887145.1. Taxonomy (NCBI): domain Eukaryota; kingdom Metazoa; phylum Chordata; class Aves; order Passeriformes; family Passerellidae; genus Ammospiza; species Ammospiza caudacuta. Next base: position 6,881,485 of record NC_080618.1, read on the forward strand.
GCCGGGGCCCAGCCCCAGCCCGTAGAGGCGCAGCAAGGCCTCGCTGCCTTCCGTGAGGCGGATGGGCCCGCGCTCGGCCGCCCCCGCCGGTGCCACCGCGGCCGCCGCCGCCGGTTTGGTGCTCTCCTCCAGGCGCAGCCCCAGCACCACGGTGTCGGCCGCGGGCACGGCGCCGCCGGGCAGCGCCAGCAGCAGCAGCAGCGGCGGCAGGAACGGGCCCGGCGAGAGCGGGGTCCCCCCACAGCCGCCGCCGCCGCCGCCCGCCGCCATGTTGGGCACTGGCGGGAGCGTCACGCACGGGCGGACGCGGCCGCGCGGTGACGTCACGCGCAGAGGGCACGCCCCCTCTAGGGTGACGTCACCAAGGGCACGCCCCCTCGGGGAACGGCGGCCGGTTGGGCACGCCCCCTCTAGGGTGACGTCACCTAGGACACGCCCCCTCGGGGAACGGCGGCCGGTTGGACACGCCCCCTCTAGGGTGACGTCACTCCGGGCGCGCTCTAGATGGTTCAATGAGGTCACTCCCGGTGTGACGTCATACGTGGAACACCACCCAGAGGAGGGGAAGGACGCTCTGGCCACGCCCTGAGCGGTTACGTCACACACGGGACAGGACCCAGCAGGGGGAGGGACGCTCTGGCCGCGCCCCAGAGGTAAAAGACCACGCCCTCGGCAATGACGTCACGCAGAGACACGGCCCCGCCTCACGGGGTGTAGCGAAACTCTTAAAGAGACATGCCCCTGCTGTGACGTCACACACAGGACCACGCCCCCGGTCACTCCTGTGGCCGCGCCCTCTCGGTGACACCTTTGATGTGACGTCACACCCCGCAAGAGGGAGAAGCGACTCTGGGGGCACCCGCGCGGTGACGTCACCTGGCGAGCCACGCCCACGCTGAGGGAGTCACGCTCCTGGGGGCACAAGGACACGCCCCGTGTGACGTCACTCGCCCCGGGGGGGCACCAGGACCTCGGGGGTGGCACTAGGACCCGGGAGAAGGGAGGTCACTCAGCTCCATGTGGGCTGCCATCACCCGGCGCCGGAACTACATTACCCATCACCCCCTCGCACATCCAGCTGACTGACAGGTCATTTACCCAATCATCTTTGGTGTTTCCCCTAGTAGGCGGGGACAGAGGTGCGTGCCAGCCAATGGGCTCGCGGGGCGGGCCGCGGCGCGGCGGGGGAAGATGGCGGCGGCGGGCCGGTGGCGGGCCGGGCTGGTCCTGCTGGCCGTGCTGCTGGGGCTCGGCGGGACGGCGGCCGAGCAGACCGAGGAGCACCTCAAACGCGAGCACTCGCTGTCCAAGCCGTACCAGGGTGAGCGGGGAGGGCGGGCGGCGCCGGCGGACGGCGGCGGGTACCCGGTGCCGATGGCCGGTACCGACGGTTTGTGTGGGCCGCAGGTGTGGGCTCGGCCAGCTCGGGGCTCTGGGACCTGCTGGGCAACGCCATGGTCATGACCCAGTTCATCCGCCTCACCCCCGACGTGCAGAGCAAGCAGGGAGCCGTGTGGAACCGGGTGGTGAGCGGGGGCACCGGGACCGGGGCGGGAGAGGAGGGACCGGGATGGGATCTGTGGGATCGATGGGATGGGATGGGATCGATGGGGTGGGATGTGATGGGATCTGTGGGATCGATGGGGTGGGATGTGATGGGATCTGTGGGATGGGATGGGGGATCCATAGGGTGGGATGGGATGGGGGATCCATAGGGTGGGATGGGATGGGATGGGGTCCATGGGATGGGGGAGAGGGTCAGGATTGGGATTGGGATCAAAACTGGGACTGGGGCAGCGTTAGGAGAGGGAGAAGATCAGGATCAGAATTGGGATTGGGATCGGGACAGGAGAGGCTCAGGATCGGGATCAGGATTGGGACTGGGGCAGGGTTAGCAAAGGGAGAGGATCAGGAGAGGGATTCCCAGAGAATAGGATTCCCAGAGTGGGAATTGGGTTCCCAAAGCAGGAATCAGATTTTTCCTTGGAATTATGTATCCCAAAAACTTCCAGGGCTCCCTCAGAGCACGGAATTAATTGGCAGCTAATTAATAACTGCAATTAGCAGCTGCTCCTGAGCTTTTCCTGCTGCTTTCCCAGATTTTGTGGGAGTCGCTCCCTCGGTGTTCAACCCTTGGGTGACAACCAATTTCCTGGGATTAACGATGTTTTTTTGGGATTAACAATGGTTCCTTTGGGATTAATCATCGAGGATTCAGTGAAGGGAGCCCTGGGGAAGGTGGGTGTGGATTTAGGGAATGAGGAATTCCCAAATTTCCCCCTTTTTCCCCCTCCCTGCCAGCCCTGCTACCTGCGGGACTGGGAGATGCAGGTGCACTTCAAGATCCACGGGCAGGGCAAGAAGAACCTCAACGGAGATGGATTCGCCATCTGGTACACCAAGGACAGGATGCAGCCGGGTCAGCACCGTCCCTGCCTGGGGACAGGGGCTTGGGGACACCTGGGACACCTTGGAGAGGGCTTGGGGACACCTGGGACACCTTGGAGAGGGCTTGGGGACACCTTGAATAGGGCTTGGACAGGTCTTGGGGACACCTGGGACACCTTGGACAGGGTTTGGAGCAACCTGGACTTGGGGGAGAGCTTGGGCAGGGCGTTGGGGACACCTTGGAGAGGGTTAGGGGACACCTTGGACATCTTGGATAGGGCTTTGAGAACACCTGGGACACCTTGGAGAAGGTCTAGGGACACGTGGGACACCTTTCAGAGGCTTTGGGGACACCTTGGACAGGACTTAGAGCAACCTGGAATTGGGGAGACACCTTGGTCAGGTCTTGGGGACACCTTGGATGCCTTGGAACAGGGTCTGGGGACACCTGGGACACCTTGGAGAGGGTTTGGGGCAACCTGGACTTGGGGGACACCTTGGACAGGTCTTTGGGGACACCTGGGACCCCTTGGATAGGGCTTGGGGACACCTTGGATGCTTTGGAATAGGGTTTGGGGACACCTTGGAGAGGGTTTGGAGCAACCTGGACTCATGGAAAACATCCACGGGATGGGACTGGGTGGTCCTTGGTCCTTGAGGACTTTCCCAGACCAGTGACCAACTTCTTCCCTGAGCTTCCCAACGTTTCTTTTCCCCTTCCAGGACCCGTTTTTGGGAGCAAGGACAACTTCCTGGGGCTGGGAGTGTTCGTGGACACGTATCCCAACGAGGAGAAGCAGCAGGAGGTGAGAGCCACCAGTGTCACACGCAGCTCTTCATCCTCTGAGCTCCTTCCTCCTCCTCCTCCTCCTCCTCCTCCTCCTCTTCCCATTCCTTTTCCATTTTTTTTTTTTGTTTTGGTCAGGGAAATTGGGAGAGGATTTTCGAGCTGAGCTCCAAAAAAATAAAAAAGATATTTCCAAAAAGGTCCAAAAGAGCTCCAAAAAAGGTCCAAAAGAGCTCTAAAAAATCAAAAAGAGCTCCAAAAAATTAAGAAGAGATCTAAAAGATCAAAAAGAGATTAAAAGGTCATAAAGATCTCCAAAAAGATCAAAAAGAGCCCCAGAAGGACAAAAAAAGCTCCAAAAAAATCAAAAAGACCTCCAAAAGGACAAAAAGATCTCTAGAAGGTCATAAAGAGCTCCAAAAAAATCAAAGAGTTCCATAAGATCAAAAAGAGCTCCAGAAACACCAAAAGAGCTCCAAAAAGTCCAAAAGAGTTCCAAAAGGAGCCTCCACAAGGACAAAAAGACCTCTAGAAGGTCACAAAGATCTCCAGAAAGGACAAAAGGAGCTCCAGAAAGGAGGAGAAGCGAATTTTCCGTGGTTTTGGGCCCTGCTGGACTCTGTGACTGTGTTGCTCTCTCTTGCTTTGTGCTAATCCTGGAGGGCAGGCTCAGAAGAGGAGGTACAGCCCTGGAAACCAGGTACTGCCTCCTGCTGTCCCACCTGGAGCTCCTGGAAGCCCTGGGGGAGCCGGGAGAGGCTGCATGGACATGGGGGCTCGGTGCTGGATTGGTGGGAGACGATCCTGAGGGATGGACCTTGGGTCATCCCGGTGGTTTCTGAGGAGATTTCTGGGGTCTGGGATCCACAGGGATGGACTTTGGGGTCATCTTGGTGGTTTCTGAGATTTTTGGGGTTTGGGATCATTCCAGTGTTGGTTGGAGGACTTTGGGATCATTCCCATGTTGTGTTGAGCAGATCTCTGTGGGGTGGAGGACTTTGGGATCATTTCCATGTTAGTTGGAGAACTTTGGGGTCATTCCAGTTTTGTGTTGAGATCTCTGTGGGTGAAGGACTTTGGGATCATTCCCACATTGGCTGTAGGACTTTGGGATCACGGTTGGAGAACTTTGGGATCACTCTGGTCTTGCGCTGAGCTGATTCCTGTGGGGTGAAGGACTTTGGGATCGTTCCAGTGTAGGTTGGAGAACTTGGGGATCATTCCCATGTTGTGTTGAGCAGATCTTAGTGGGCTGGAGGACCTTGGGATCATTCTCACATTGCTTGAAGGACTTTGGGGTCATGGTTGGAGAACTTTGGGATCACTCTGCTCTTCCACTGAGCTGACTTCTGTTAGGTGAAGAACTTTGGGATCATTCCAGTGTTGGTAGGAGAACTTTGGGATCATGGAAGGACTTTAGGGTCACGGTTGGAGAACTTTGTGATCACTCTGCTCTTCCACTGACATGACTTCTGTGGGATGAGAACTTTGAGATTGTTCCCATGTTGTGTTGAGCACATCTCTGTGGGGTGGAGAACTTTGGGATCATTTCCATGTTAGCTGGAGAACTTTGGGATCGTTCCAGTGTTGTGTTGAGCAGATCTCTGGGGTGAAGGACTTTGGGCTCGCTGTTGGAGAACTTTGGGATCACTCTGGTCTTGCACTGAGCTGGCACCTGTTGGGTGAAGGACTTTGGGGTCATTCCAGTGTAGGCTGGAGAATTTTGGGATCATTCCAGTGTTGGTTGAAGGAGTTTGGCATCATGGAAGGACTTTGGGGTTGTGGTTGGAGAACTTTGGGATCGCTCTGCTCTTCCACTGAGCTGACTCCTGTGGGGTGAAGAACTTTGGGATCATTCCAGTGTCAGTTGAAAGACTTCGGGGTCATTCCCACATTGGTTGTAGAACTTTGGGATCGCGGTTGTAGAACTTTGGGATCACTCTGCTCTTCCACCAAACAGCTCCATCCCCACCCCACATCCCTCCCCGCGATCCCAAACCTCCTGCAGGATCCCAATCCCGTTTTTTCCCCCCGGGCAGCGCGTGTTCCCCTACATCTCGGCCATGGTGAACAACGGCTCGCTGACCTACGACCACGACCGCGACGGGCGCCCCACCGAGCTGGGCGGCTGCACCGCCATGGTGCGCAACCTGCACCACGACACCTTCCTGGTCATCCGCTACGTCAAGAGGAGACTCACGGTCAGTGTCAGGGGTCTTCAGGTGGATTTGGGGGCTCCAGGAGGGATCTGGGTGGGTTTGGATGTTCCAGGTGGGATCTGGGTGAGTTTGGGGGCTCCAGGAGGGATCTGGGTGGGTTTGGAGGTTCCTGGTGGGATTCCAAGGTGCTGCACCGCCGTAGTGTGCAGCCTGCGCCACGACACCTTCCTACGTCAAGAGGAGGCTCATGGTCAGTGTGGGGGCTCCAGGTGGGGTTCCCCAGTGGATTTGGGGGTTCCAGGTGGGATCTGGGTGGGTTTGGAGGTTCCAGATGGGGTTCCCGAGTGGATTTGGGGTTCCACCGCCATGGTGCGCAACCTGCACCACGACACCTTCCTGGTCATCCGCTACATCAAGAGGAGACTCACGGTCAGTGTGAGGGGTCTTCAGGTGGATTTGGGGGTTCCAGGTGGGGTTCCCAAGTGGATTTGGGATTCTAGAGTAGATTTGGAGGCTCCCAGTGGGATTTGACGGTTCCAGGTGGGATTCCCTAGAGGATTTGGGACTCCCAAGTGGATTTGGAGGCTCTAGGTGGGATTCCAAAGAGGATTTGGGATTCCCAAGTGGATTTGGGATTCCCTAGAGGATTTGGGGCTCCAGGTGGGATCTGAGTAGGTTTGGAGGTTCCAGGTAGGATTCCCAAGTGGATTTGAGGGTTCCAGATGGGATTTACCAGTTGTATTTGGGATTCCTGAGTGGATTTGGAGATTTCAGGTGGGATTCCAGAGTGGATCTGGAGGCTCCAGGTTGGATTCCTAAGTAGATTTGGTGGTTCCAGGTGGGATTCCCAAGTAGATTTGGAGGCTCCGGATCCGATTTGAGGATTCTAGGTGGGATTCCCAAGTGGATTTGGGATTCCTGAGTGGATTTGGGGTCTCCAGGTGGGATCTGAGTAGGTTTGGAGCTTCCAGGTAGGATTCCTGAGTGGATTTGAGATTCCCAAGTGGATTTGGAGGCTCCAGGTGGGATTCCTGAGTGGGTTTAGGATTCTCCAGTAGATTTGGAGGCTCCAGGTGGGATTCCTGAGTGGATTTGAGATTCCCAAGTGGATTTGAGGGTTCCAGGAGGGATTCCCAGGTGGATGTGGGAGAGGCTCAGGTGGTTCCCTGGCAGGTGCTGATCGACATCGACGGCAAGCACGAGTGGCGGGACTGCATCGACGTGCCCGGCGTGCGCCTGCCCCGGGGCTACTACTTTGGGACATCCTCGGTCACTGGGGACCTCTCAGGTACGGCCAGGGGGGCTCCCAAGGGGATTTGGGGGGTCCAGGTGGGGTTCACAAGGGGATTTGAGGGTTTTTTTTGCAGACAACCACGACATCATCTCGCTGAAGCTGTACCAGCTGACGGTGGAGCGGACGCCAGAGGAGGAGAAACGGGATCGGGAGGTTTTCCTGCCCGTGGTGGACAACCTGAGGCTGCCGGGAAGTGAGTGGGGTTTGGGGAATGTCCCATCCCAAAATCCAAAATCCCATCCCAAAATCCAAAATCCCATCCTCCCAAACTCCCGTGTGGGAATTTGGATCCCATCCCAAACTCCATATTTGGATCCCAGCCCAAAATCCCACACTCCTATCCCAAAATCCCAAACTCCCAGCCCAAAATGCCAGTCCCATCCCAAAATGCCATCCAAAACTCTCAAACTCCCAAAACCCCAAACCCCTGTGTCCCATAGTGGAGGCACCACTGGAGCCCATGAGTGGCCTGGCCCTGTTCCTCATCTCCAAATCCCAAACTCCCCAAATCCCAAACTCCTGTCCCAAAACCCTAAACTTGCACACTCTCATCCCGAAATCCCAAAATTCTAAACTCCCATCCTAAACTCCCAAACCCCAAAATCCCAAATCCCTGTGTCCCGCAGTGGAGGCGCCCCTGGAGCCCATGAGTGGCCTGGCCTTGTTCCTTATCCCCAAATCCCAAACCCCAAATCCCATCCCAGATCCCATCCCAAACCCCAAATCCCATCCCGAATCCCATCCCAAACCCCAAATCCCATCCTGAATCCCATCCCAAACCCCAAACCCCATCACAAACCCCAAATCCCATCCCAAACCCCTGTGTCCCGCAGTGGAGGCGCCCCTGGAGCCCATGAGTGGCCTGGCCCTGTTCCTCATCGTCTTCTTCTCGCTGGTGGCCCTCGTCTTCGCCATCGTCATCGGCATCATCCTCTACAACAAGTGGCAGGAGCAGAGCCGCAAGCACTTCTACTGACCCCAAACCCCTGGGGGGGCCACATCCCCATTGCCAGCTGTGCCAGGGTGCCAGGGACCCCAAATCCCTGGCACGGGGACAGTGCCAACCTGGCTGAGGTGTGCAGAGACTTCCCAGAGCTTCTCCTGTTGCTGTGGCCACCAGGAATCCACCAGATGAGCTCCCTCCTGGGCTAGTGGTGGCCACATCCTCATTGCCACCAGTGCCAGGGTGCCAGGGACCCCAAATCCCTGGCACAGGGACAATGCCAGCCTGACTGAGGGGTACAGAGACTTCCCAGAGCTTCTCCTGTTGCTGTGGCCACCAGAACCCCTCCAGAGGAGCCCCACCCTGGGAAGAACTGGTCAAACCCACCTAGCCACCAGTGCCAGGGCATCAAGGACCCCCCAAATCCTTGGCATGGGCACGGTGCCAACCCAACTGAGGGGTGCAGAGACTTCCCAGTGCTTCTCCATTGTTGTGGCCACCAGAGACCTCCCAGTTGTCACCATCCGGCTGTGGCCACCAGAGCCACACCCAGGCTAGTGGTGCCACATCCCCATTGCCAGCTGTGCCAGGGACCCCCAAATCCCTGGCATGGGGACAGTGCCAACCCAGCTGAGGGGTGCAGAGACTTCCCATTGCCACCATCCAGCTGTGGCCACCAGAATGAGCCCCCAGGACCAGGACGAGCCCCTCTGGGTTCTGCTGCTGCTGCTTTTCCCAGCTGGATGAACTGGAAGCGCCCCCTCCTCAATTTTGGGGGATCCCCACCCCGTTTCCCAGCATGTGGCCACCCCTGCATGTCGTGTCCTGGGGCCGCTCCTACCTCAGGCACTGCCACCCACAGCGGGTGCCCGTGGGCACTCGGGGGTTGGCATCGCCCTCCTGGCCAGGATCCACCAGGATGCCAACCCTGAACCTCTCCAGGATGTGCCCACCCAGGTCAGGTGGCCCCAGGGGGGTTTTGGTGGTCCCAGGGTGGGTTTTGGATGGGTTTTGGTGGCCCCTGGGCGAGGAAAGGACTGGGGGCATTGTCCTTGCTGGCATTGGAGAGCTGGGAGCTGTTTCCAAGGAGAGTTTTCCTGGAGTTTTGTGTCTTTTTGTCATTCCTGGGCCCATGAGGAGGGGTCTCTGGGGGTCCCAGCCCCATTTCTGGGGTGCTCAGGTTTATGGGGAGGGGTCTCTGGGGGTCCCAGCCCCATTTCTGGGGTGCTCAGGTTTATGGGGAGGGGTCTCTGGGGATCCCAGCCCCACTTTTGGGGGGATTTGTGATTTGTGTGGGTGACAAGTGACACGTGGGGACAGCAGAGATCAGCCACACCATTTGTGACATTTTTGCCTATTTTATTTTATTTTGTCCCTTACCTTGGGCACACACCGGGGGATTCCCCCGCCGGTGTCCGTCTGTCTCTCCCTCCTTCCGGGCCAGTCGCGGGGCGAGGGTGGTCCCGGGGCTCCGGTACCGGGCTGGGGGGACTCCAGGGCGATCCCGGGGCTCCGATACCGGGCTGAGGGGGACACCGGGGCTCCGGTACCGGGCTGGGGGGACTCCAGGACATTCCCGGGGCTCCGGTACCGGGCTGAGGGTGACTCCGGGCCGACCGCCGCTCCCATCGCTGGAACCGCACTAACCGGGGCACCTCTGGGGTCATCCCAGCCTCTCATCACCCACACCGTGCCCACTGCCGGACTGCGGAGGTGACACTAATTATACCAAATAACCAATCTCACGGTTCTTATGTTGATTTTCACCCCCTTTGGAGCTGCCGCGGTCGCTCTCGGTCCGGCATCGCAGCCCGGCCTCAGCGCCTCTCCCGCCAGTCAACGTGAGAACCTCCATCAATCATTTTTGGGGCTGAATCCCATTGGTTATTGCCGGGTGGGGCGGGGCTTACCGCTATATAAGGCACAGGAAGCACGCTCTCCTCAATGCTGTTCCTGCCGCCTGTCAGTCCAAGCCACGCCATGGCCGCCGCGCTCCAGCCCCTCCGCGCCCTCAGCCGCGCCGCGATGGAGCCCCGCGCCCGCCGCCTGCACCTCAGCGCCGCTCGGTACGGCCGGGACACCGGGGGATCTGCGGGGATGCTTGGGAGGGAGGTGGGAGCAGCGCCCGCCGCGCTCCGCCGAGGCCGGGTACACTGAAGGCTGTGAGAGGGGGAAGCCCAGCCTGGCCCGGCCCGGCCCGGTTCGATTCGGTTCGGGCGGTCCCCGGGCTGGGGTCGCGGCTCGTTTGGCCCCGGCGGTTCCGGGGGCGGCGGGCGGGCCCCCAGCGGCTGCGGCGGGAGCTGCAGGCTGATGAAATCCCGCGGCCGCCTTGCGTGGGAGTGCGGGGCTGCCCCGGCACGGGGGGTGAGACCGCCTCAGAGCGGGGCTGGCCTCGGGTGAGGGGGACAGAGATCGCCTCAGAGCGGGGCTCGCCTCGGGTAAGGGGAGATGGAAATACTCCTGAGCAATCCCTGGGGTGAGGGGGATGGATAGAGACACCTCTATCATCCCCCAGAATAAGAGGGACCGCCTCACAGCGGGGCTGCCCCGGCGTGAGGGGAACGGAGACACCCCGGGCTGAGGGGGACAGAGATCACCTCACACCGGGGCTCCTCCGAGGCCATGGGGACAGAGATCCCCCGATCATCCCCCAGAATGAGGGGCACAGAGACCCCCTGAGTGATAAAGAAGGAGATCACCACTCCCTCTTTTTAATTATTTCTTCGCATGAGGGGGATAGAGAGCTCAGAACATTCTGTGAGGTGACAGGGACAGAGACCACCCTGAGCACTCACTGGTGTGACAGGGACAGAGACCCCCGAACATCCCACCCTGCTCCAGACAACGTTTGCACAACATCCTCAGGCTTGCACAGAGCAGGATTTTGGGATGTAATCAATGATCCTGGTGGGTCCCTTCCAGCTCGGGTTCTGCCCCATTTGGCCCCAGCGTTGATGCTGGAACCGAGCCTAAAACGTGACCGAGCACAAAGGTGCTAAAGGCGCTGATAAAGCACAAGGGAGGGAGCTTTTTTTCCCCTGGTTTTCTGCCCCATCCTGCCTGGGACTGGCAGCAGGGCTGTGCTGACCCTTTCCCATTTTTCCCTTGGTTTCCTGCCCCATCCTGCCCGGTGCCCGGGGCTGTTCTGACCCTGTTCCCCGTGGTTTCCTGCCCGGTTCCCGGGGCTGTTCTGACCCTGTTCCCCGTGGTTTCCTGCCCGGTTCCCGGGGCTGTGCTGACCCTGTTCCCGTGCAGCGGGGACGCCGTGGTGATCTCGGGCAGGAAGCTGGCGCGGCAGATCCGGCAGGAGGCGCGGCACGAGGTGCAGCAGTGGGTGGCTGCCGGCAACAGGAGGCCGCACCTGAGCGTGGTGCTGGTGGGCGAGAACCCGGCCAGCCACTCCTACGTGCTCAACAAAACCAAAGCGGCGGCTGATGTGGGTGAGTGGGAGCTTTCCTGCCCTAAAAACGCACTTTGGTTGGGAATACTCGATGCTGGGAGCTTTTTTTTGGGATGCTCCCACCTGTTGGTTTCTTGGCTTCATCCAGAATTTATGCTCTGGGGTGTGGTTGAATGTGATCAATTGGATCCTTCAGGGCGGGATTGGGGTTTTTCAGCCTTCCTAAAACCATAAAAAGCACAAGAGGGCATTTTTGGCCTCCTTTTCCCATCTATCTGGGACACAGCCCCTGTTCAGCAGCTCTCTGGCTCCATCCTGCAGTCCAAGGTCCTGCTCGGGGTCAGGGCAATAAATGGTGTCATTTAACTTGGGTCTGAGCAGCTGAAGCTGCTTTTGGAGCTGGGATTTTGAGGCAAACTTCCCTTTTTTACTGTGCCCATGTGGTTTTATTTTCATGGCAGCAGCCCTTGCTTGGGTTTCTCCCTGCCCTGGCAGGGTCCCAAACCCCCTTTCCCAGGCCACCAGCCCCATAAAATCATCCCAAACAACAAATCCCAAGGTTTGTGAAGGTCTCTCCAGCCTGGGAGCTGCACAAGCCCTTCCATGCTCTGCGTGCACCTCCCACATTTAACCAGGCAACAAAACAGGGTGGAAAATGCACAAAATGTGGGAAATTCACTCTTTTGTGACTCTGTGTATTTGGTGATTGCAGGGATCAGCAGCGAGACCATCCTCAGGCCAGCCTCCATCAGCGAGGAGGAGCTGCTGGAGCTGATTGCCAAACTCAACAGTGACACGGCCGTGGACGGGCTCCTGGTGCAGCTCCCCCTGCCTGGTGAGCAGCTCAGCTCCCCTCCTGCATTGCCAGAAAGCTGCCAAGGCTGGGGCAGCACTGCCCTGATCTCCCCTCAGCAGCTCTGCAGGGCTCACTGTCGGTATCAGCTTCCCCAGCGGGGCGTGGGCGGCCTTGGGCTGCTGATAAATCCCCTCAGGGTGGGCAGGGCTGGCACTGCAGAGTGTTCGGTGCCCGTGCTGGGAGCTGCCAGCTGCACTGGCAGGGATGGGGACAGGCACGTCCCGCACGCTGGAGGGGCTGAGCTCAGGGTCAGAATTGCAGCTCGGGGTCACAGCTCCAGTTTGGGGGTATAATTCCAGCTTGGGGCTGGGGATTGAAATTCCAGCTCAAGATGTATGGTCATAGCTCCAGTTTGGAGTTGCAGTTCCAGTTTGGGGCTCAGGGTTGAAATTCCAGCTCAGGGTTTGGGGTGACAATTCCAGCTCAAGGTCACAGCTCCAGTTTGGGGCTGCAATTCCAAGTTCAAGGTTTAAGGTTACAGCTCTAGTTTGGGGTGGCAATTCCATTTCAAGGCTCAGGATCAGAGTTCAGGGCTTGGGATCATAATTCCAGCTCAGGGTTGCAATTCCAACTCAGGACCTGGAATCAGAGCTCCAGTTTGGGGTGCCAATTCCAGCTCAGGGTCACAATTTCAGTTTGGGGTAACAATTGCAGCTCAAGGCTTGGGGTCAGAGCTCTAGCTTGGGGTCACAATTCCAGCTCAGGGTCACAATTTCAGTTTGGGGTCACAATTCCAGCTCAAGGCTCAGGGTCAGAGCTCCAGTTTAGGGTTGCAATTCCAGCTTGGAGCTGGGGGTTGAAATTCCAGCCTAGGGTTCAAGGTCACAGCTCCAGTTTGGGGTCACAATTCTAGCTCAAGGCTTGGGGTCAGACCTCCAGTTTGGGGTCACAATTTCAGCTGAAGGCTAAGGGTCCTAATTTCAATTTGGGGTCACAATTCCAGCTCAGGGTCACAATTTCACTTTGGGGGCACAATTCCAGCTCAAGGCTCAGGGTCACAATTCCAGTTTGGGGTCACAATTCCAGTTTGGGGGCACAATTCCGGCTCAAGGCTTGGGGTTGCAATTCTAGTTTGGGGTCACAATTGCAGCTCAAGGCTCATGGTCAGAGCTCCAGCTCAGGGTCACAGTTTGAGTTTGGGGTCACAATTCCAGCTCGGGGTCACAATTCCAGCTCAAGGCTTGGGGTTACAATTCTAGTTTGGGGTCACAATTGCAGCTCAAGGTTTGGGGTCAGAATTCCAGTTTGTGTTGAAATTCCAGTTTGGGGTCACAGTTCCAGCTCAAGGTTTGGGGTCAGGGCTCCATGCCAGGGCTCGGGCTCACACCTGGCAGCACATCTGGCAGCACATCTGGCAGCCCAGCCCAGCTGTGTCCCTGCCCTGTGCAGAGCACATCGACGAGCGCCGCGTGTGCAACGCCGTGAGCCCGCACAAGGACGTGGACGGGTTCCACGTGCTCAACGTGGGCAGGATGTGCCTGGACCAGGACTCCATGCTGCCTGCCACGCCCAGGGGGGTCTGGGAGATCATCCAGAGGACAGGTGGGGCATGGGGACATGGGGGTTCCTGCTGGGATTCCTGCTGAGTGGGATTTGGGGACATGGGGATTGGGAATTCCTGCTGGGGTGGGAGCTGCTGATCTGGGGATTTGGGAATTCCTGCTGGGTGGGACATGGGGATTGGGGGTTTGGGAATTCCTGCTGGGTAGGACATGGGGATTGGGAATTCCTGCTGGGTGGGACATGGGGACATGGGGATTGGGAATTCCTGCTGGGTGGGACATGGGGATTGGGAATTCCTGCTGGGGTGGGAGCTGCTGATCTGGGGATTTGGGAATTCCTGCTGGGTGGGACATGGGGATTGGGGGTTTGGGAATTCCTGCTGGGTAGGACATGGGGATTGGGAATTCCTGCTGGGTGGGACATGGGGACATGGGGATTGGGAATTCCTGCTGGGTGGGACATGGGGATTGGGAATTCCTGCTGGGGTGGGAGCTGCTGATCTGGGGATTTGGGAATTCCTGCTGGGTGGGACATGGGGATTTGGGGATTTGGGAATTCCAGCTGGGTGGGACATGGGGGTTCCTGCTGGGTGGGACATAGGGACATGGGGATTGGGGAATTCCTGCTGGGTGGGACATGGGAATTCCTGCTGGGGTGGGACATGGGCATCTAGGGATTTGGGAATTCCTGCTGGGTGGGAGCTGCTGCTGCAGCTTTTGGGGATTTCTGGGAATTCCAGCTGGGGTGGGAGCTGCAGCTTTTGGGGATTTGGGAATTCCAGCTGGGTGGGAACTGCTGCTGGTGCAGGTTTTGGGGATTCTGGGAATTCCAGCTCAGGACACCAGGGACAGTGTGGCCAGGGAGGGATTGTTCTGTACTGGGAGGGACATCAGGGATAGAGAGGGATTGTCCTGTCCTGAGGACATCAAGGACAGGGAGAGATTGTTCTGTCCTGGGAACATCAAGGACAGGGAGGGATTGTCCTGCTCTGCTCTGGCCTAAGGGGGCCTGAGCTCAAAACTTACCCAGTTTTGGGGTGCTGTGCAGGGCTCCCAAGGGTGATTTTGGGGTGCTGTGCAGGGCTCTCAGGGTGGATTTTGGGGTGCTGTGCAGGGATGCCCAGGCTGGATTTTGGGGTGCTGTGCCGGGCCCCAGCTGGGCTCAGCCGTGCCCCCCAGCCCAGGGCAGCGTGCCAGGCTGTGCTCTGTGCCCTGCAGGGATCCCCACGCTGGGCAGGAACGTGGTGGTGGCGGGCAGGTCCAAGAACGTGGGCATGCCCATCGCCATGCTGCTGCACACCGACGGCAGCCACGAGCGCCCCGGAGGTAGGGCTGGGAAACACTCGGGGGAAACACCTCACAAAGCTGCCCTGGAGCCTCCCAGAGCTCTCCCTGCTGAAATAATCCCCAGTGTGGCCTTGGAATGCCAGAATTGTGCAGGGAAATGGTCTGGAAAGGTGTCCGAGGTGGTGAAACGCAGCCATGGGCACCACAGCCCCAGTGCCACCTCCACGTGTGTGCTGAACAATTCCAGGGGTGGTGACTCCTCCCTTTCCCTGAGTGGCCTCATCCAATATTTTACAACCTCTCCATGATGGATTTTTTCCTGATAACCAGCCCTAACCCCCTCCTGGCACAGCCTGAGCCTGTTCTATCCCATGCTGTCCCTTGAGGCTGTTTTATCCCATCCTGTCCCTATTTCACAACCTCTCCATGATGGATTTTTTCCCAATATCCAGCCCTAAACTTCTCCTCCACAGTTTGAGACTGTTTTGTTTCCTGACCCTGCCCTGGCTGCCCCCTCCTGTCCCCATGGAGTTGTGGAGAGCCAGAAGGTCCCTCCTGACCCTCCTTCAGCATCTCCATCTTCTGTTCCACCCCAAATCCCTTCCTGTCCCTCGAGGCTGATTTTGGGGTTCACCAGCAGGCCCTGATGTTCCTGAGGAACACCTTGGAGGAGAAGAGCCCTGGCTGGGTTTGGGTGCTGGGTGGGAATTCCTGACCTGTGGGAATGTCAGTGACCAAATTATTCTTTGTCTGCTTAAAAAGGCAAAAAAAGCCCAGAAGTTTCTCTCCTAAACTTAATACAAAGACCTTTAGGACTTCACTTCAAACCTGGGGCTGCCAGTTGGGCAGAGGCCAAGAGGTCTGGCCTGGGTAATTCACTAGAAAAGGAACAGAACAAAGGAAATCGTCCCTTTTTTGGGGTATAACAAAGGAAATAATCCCTTTTTTGGGGTATAACAAAGGAAATAATCCCTTTTTTGGGTATAACAAAGGAAATAATCCCTTTTTTGGGGTATAACAAAGGAAATAATCCCTCTTTTGGGTATAACAAAGGAAATAATCCCTTTTTTGGGTATAACAAAGGCAATCCTCCCTTTTGTGGGGTGTTTTAGCAGGAGCAAAAACCTTGCCCTTAGCTCAGTTTTTCTCTGTAAGAAAGAGAAAATTTTTTGTTTTTTATGAAAACTTTCCTGTTTCCAGCCCCACCTCAGAAGCCATGGTGCTGATCTGCTGCCATGCAGGGTGCTGGGCTGTCTCAGAGCTGGCCCAGGTCACCCCGGTGTCCCTTGTCCCCGCAGGTGACGCCACGGTGACGATCTCGCACCGCTACACGCCCAAGGAGCAGCTGAAGCAGCACACCATCCGTGCTGACATCGTGGTGGCTGCTGCAGGTCAGGCTGGGCTGGGGCTGCTGGGGACCCTGGCCGTGGAATGGGCTGGGGGGGTCCTGGGGTTGGGGCAAAAAGCAGCCTCAGGTTTTGGGGTTCTGCCCTTGGGGAGTCGTGGAGTGGCTTGGGGTGGGAGGGAACTCAGCAGGATTGTGGGTGCAGCTCCTGGCTCTGCACAGACACCCCAAAATCCCACCCTGGGACCCTGCACAGACACCCCAAAATCCACCCTGGGACCCCGCACAGACACCCCAAAATCCACCCTGGGCATCCCTGCAGAGTCACCCCAAAATCCTCCCCTGGGAACATTGGGATGAGGGGGATCAGGGGGTAGATTTGCATTTCTTAGGATGGTTTAGATTGGGAAAAACCCTTAAAATTCCTGAATCCAATAATTCTGGTGAGGCAGGAAATCCCAGATGGGTTGGAACATCCTGGGAGCATTGGGATGTAGGGGATCAGATTTGCATTTGTTCGGATGTTTTACATTGGAAAAAACCCTTAAAACTCCTGAATCCAATAATTCTGGTGAGGCAGGAAATCCCAGATGGGTTGGGACATTCTGGGAATGTTGGGATCAGGGGATGTGGAGCCCCCCTGAGGGTGAGGTTGTTTTCCTGAGGTTGTGGCTGTGCTTCCCTGAGGTTGTGGCTGTGTTTTCCTGAAGGTCGGGTTGTGTTTTCCAGGCATCCCCAACCTGATCACGGCTGACATGATCAAGGAGGGCGCGGCCGTGATCGACGTTGGCATCACCCGCGTGCAGGACCCGCTCACGGCCCGGCCCCGCCTCGTGGGGGACGTGGACTTCGAAGGTGAGGAGGGCTCAGGATGGGCTCCTTGGGCTCAGGATCAGCTGTTTGGGGCACTGGGGAGGGGACAATCCTGGTTTGTGTCCCTGAGCTCAGGGATATCCCATGGGGACGCTCCAGAGGAGCCTCCTGAGCCTCAGCAGTTGGGTCTCTGCCTCTGCTCCAACCCCAGGCTTGGATTTGGCATTGCTGTGCTAAAAATCACCTTTAGGGCCTGGCTTTTTGGCACTTTTGGGCCTGGCTTTTTGGCACTTTTGGGCCTGGCTTTTTGGCACTTTTAGGCGTGGCTTTTTGGCACTTCTGGGCCTGGCTTTTTGGCACTTTTGGGCCTGGCTTTTTGGCACTTTTGGGCCTGGCTTTTTGGCACTTTTGGGCCTGGCTTTTTGGCACTTTTGGGCCTGGCTTTTTGGCACTTTTAGGCCTGGCTTTTTGGCACTTCTGGGCCTGGCTTTTTGCTTGTTTGGACCTTTGTGCTTCCAGGCCTGGCTTGGTGCTTTTAAGCCTGGCTCGGCGCTTTTCCCCACCTTGTCCTTCCCACCCAGGCCGGGCCTTGCCTCGCTGTCCAGCAGGATAAACCCACCCAGAGCCCGTTCCTAAAGCCTCAATCCCGACAGAACCTGCCTGGCTTTAGGCTGGGCAGCCTGGCCTGGCCCTTAAGCCCAGCTTTTCCCTCAGGGGTGAAGAAGAAGGCGAGTTACATCACACCCGTGCCCGGCGGCGTGGGGCCCATGACGGTGGCCATGCTGATGAAGAACACCATCATCGCTGCCAAGAAACTGCTGAAAACCTGTGAGCTGCAGGCTGTGCCTGCCTAAACACGCTGGGCTTAACCAGGGGCACCTCAGAGCTGGGTTTAACCAGGGATCCCTCTGAACACCATCATCGCTGCCAAGAAACTGCTGAAAACCTGTGAGCTGCAGGCTGTGCCTGCCTAAATAGGGCTGGGCTTAACCAGGGGTCCTTCAGAGCTGGGTTTAATGAGGGGTCCCTCAGAACCAGGCTTAACAAGGGGTCCCTCAGAACACCACCACTGCTGCCAAGAAACTGCTGAGACCCTGGGAGCTCCAGGCTCTGCCTGCCTAAACAGAGCTGGGCTTAATGAGGGGTGCTCCAAGCCAGGTTTAATGGGGCCCCTCAGAGCCAGGCCTAACCTCGCCATTCCAGCCTGCCAGGCCCACAGCAAATGCAATATTGCAGTATTTGTTATTTATTGTCCTGCACGTGGGGCTTTCCCCAGCCTGAGCTCACAGGGATTGGCTGAGCTGGGATTTTCCACACTCCTCCTGCTTTGGTTTTGGGCTGGGATTATCCAAACTCCAGTTTTGTATCCACACTCCAGTTTTGTGTTTGAGCTGGGATTACCTGCCCTGCTCCTGTTTGCATCCTGGCTCTCCCAGTTCCCCCTCAGGGCTGGATCTGTAGTTTAAGCTCTTCTCTAGAGGAATTACTTGAAAAAACAAATGAAAATTAAAGCCATACTTTAGTCCTGGGCCTGTGCAGGCCTGGGCTGGTGTAGCCTGTTCTAGAGTGCAGCTAGGCTGAGCTTTTCTTGCTCTCTGGATCAATGGTGAGTTCTCAAAGCCTGTTCTAGGCTGGGCTTTTCCTGCTTCTTGGATTAAAGGTGAATTTTTAAAGCCTGTTCTAGGCTGAGCTTTTCGTGCTCTCTGGATTAAAGGTGAATTTTTAAAGCCTGTTCTAGGCTGAGCTTTTCTTGCTCTCTGGATCAATGGTGAGTTCTCAAAGCCTGTTCTAGGCTGGGCTTTTCCTGCTCTCTGGATTAAAGGTGAATTTTTCAAACCCTTTTTTGTAACCAAAGACCAGCTGGGCGTGGGGGAGCTCCTGCACCGTGTGTAACGTGTGAGTAGCTCAGGCTGCCTCAATAAAGTGTGAGAAGACCAAAAATTTGCTTTTTGTGCCGTGGAATGATGAATATTTTTATAATAATTGGGTTTTCTAATAATTTATAATATTTAAATAATTTGATTCTTGCACTTCTGGAAAGGGGCAGGGCTTGGGTTTAAAGCTTGGTTTTTTAATGTCTATATATAATGATGTAGTTTAATATTTATATATAATAATATATATTTCTATTTCTATAATTATATAATATTAATTATCAATAAATAGGTATTATAATAGTTATACTAAATAGATAAATATATATTCTATTTCTATATAGTTATCTATAATTTATCTATATAGAATTATATTTATATTTAAATATAATATAGACTTTATATATAATTATGTAGATCTTATATATTTATATATAATTTTATATATTATGTTTATATATATAATTATATACTTAATATCTCTAATTATATATTCTATCTATTTTATATAATTCAATTTTACATTTTATATATAATTCTATATATTATATTTATATGATATCTTATATATAATTATATATAATTTTATATATACATTTTATATATAGATACATTATATATATATCCACATTTATATATATTTTTTTTTTTTTTAATATATATATATATTTTTTTTAATAGAATTATTTATCCTTTTTAGGGTTCCCAAAGGTTCGTGCCCCACCCCCGGGAGGGAATTTGGGGTTCCCAATGAAGCACAGGAGAGCTCAGGCTGTGGGAAGCTTTTATTGGGTTTTGTTGAGAGAAATCCAACCTGGTTCAGTGGGGCCGTGCTGGAGGCTGAGCCTGGGTACCAAAACCCCAAAAGGGACAAACTGAACCCAAAAGCGACAAACTGAGCCCAAAACCGAGCTCTGCCCCAGGGCACAGCTCCCAGAGCCCTGGGCAGCAGGGAGAGAATTAAACCAGGATTAAAACCTTGAACCTGTCCAGAGCCCTGGGCAGCAGGGGAAAAGTTAAACCAGGATTAAAACCTTAAACCTGCCCAGAGCACTCTGCAGCTGGCACAGGGTGGGCACAGGAGCTACAGGAGCAGTTTGGGCAGTGCCAGGGCAGGGTTTGGGCTCTGCCTCGAGTCCCTGGGGCTGTGCCAGAACCAGAACGAGCAATGCCATAAACAGGAAACGGCCTTGGAGTCGCAGAGGATTGGGGTATTTACAGGGGTCAGGAACAGACCAGTTACAGGGTCTAACTGGTGTCACTGGTGCCCAGTTACAGGGTTTAACTGGTGTCACTGGTGCCCAGTTACAGGATTTAACTGGTGTCACTGGTGCCCAGTTACAGGGTCTAACTGGTGTCACTGGTGCCCAGTTAACTGGTGTCACTGGTGTCCTGTTTGCAGTGTTTGACTGGTGTCCTATGTACAGTGTTTAACTGGTGTCCCAGTTAAAATGTGTGACTGGTGCCCAGTTCCAGTGTTGAACTGGTGTCCCAGTGTTGAACTGGTGTCCTATGTACAGTGTAAAACTGGGGTCCCAGTTCCAGTAATGTTGAACTGGTGTCCAGTTGCAATAATGTGTCACTGGTGTCCCAGTGTGTCACTGGTGTCCCATTTACAGTGTTGAACTGGTGTCCCAGTGTCAGTGGTGTCCCAGTTGCAATGTTTAACTGGTGTCCCATTTACAGTGTTTGTGTCACTGGTGTTCCAGAAGAGCCCCAGTGCTGCTGGTGTCAGTGTCAGGTCAGTTCTGCTCAGGGAAGGGCCTGGGAGCTCTGGGAGGGAGAAACCTGAAGGATTCATCCAGGAAAAATGAGAAAAAATCAATTCCAGGGGTGCTGGGAGCAGCGTTCCTAAACCAGGGCTGGGAGAAGAAGAAAATTCCTTTAAACCCTCACCATAGCTGGGAGGACCTGGACGGAGCCTGGATCCCCACCCGGTGGAAAGAGCCCCTTGGGACCCCAAAACGCTGCTGGGCACTGGGAGGAGCTGCTGGGTGGAACTGGGAGCACTGGGGGCAGGGGCTGCTCTCCCCTCCGGGTGGGAACGGAGCCCCTGGGCAGCAGAGCCAGAGGGAATCCTGGATTCCTCCAGGGAGGATCCTCCAGGGAAAATCCTTGGATTCCTCCAGGGAGGATCCTCAGATTCCCCCAGTCAGGGGATTCCTCCAGGGAGGAACCTTGGATTGCCCTGGGGCTGGTCCCAGGCCTGGCAGAGGTTACAGGTGAGGACGTGGGGTGGGTGACCAAAGGACCTCGCTACAGCCACCGTTGCCATTTCCCTGTGGAAACTGCCTGCATTCCATCAGGAGCCATCCCTGACTCCTTCCTCCTCTTCATCCCCATCTCACTGTGTTTCCTTCTCCTCCTCATCCCCATCCCAGCTGCCTTCTCTTCCTCAGGCCCAACCCAGGAGCCTCCTCCATCCCCATTCCAGGCGCTTCCTCCTTTCTGGGTCCAAAATCACCCATCCTACTTTCCTGTGCCAAAACCACCAATCCCACCTTTCTTTTGCCAAAACCACCAATTCCAACTTTCCCTTTCTGGGTCCAAAATCACCCATCCCACTTTCTTTGCCAAAACCACGCATCCCACCCTTCCTGTGCCAGAATCACCAATCCCGCCTTTCTGGCCCCGTTTCGCCGCCAGCGGCGTTGCTTTCACCCAGTGGGAAGAGAGGGGAATTATGGAGCACACGACCCTAAAATCCACCAGGGCACGTGACCCTAAATCCACTGGGTTGTGGGACCCTAAAACCCACCGGGGCATGGGACCCTAAAATCTGCTGGGGCTTGGGGCCGCCAGGGCCGCCTCTCCGGCAGAGAGGAACGCCCCCCGTTTCCTTTATCCGTCCGTGACCGCGGTGCTATCTCTACCTATCCTAGATATAAATTAAATTAATTTGGGGTCCCGGCGGGCGGGGCTATAGCGTGGTCTCGCTGCCCATGTCCCGCGGGGCCTTCTCAGTGTCGCTGTCCTCGTAGTCCGACTCCATCTCGATCTTCACCTGGGGCACGGCACAGATGGGGTTGCGGGAGTAGTTAAAGGCGGGAGACGACGGGCACGAGATCTTCAGGTGCAGGGTGATACTGGGGGGGAGAGGGGGGTGAGCAGGGGGGCTGCCCCAAACCTGCCCCAAACCCACCCTGGAGGTGCTGCCCCCGCCCCAAACCCGCCTGGAAGTTTTGAGCTGAGGGGATCCCAAATTCCCGCCCAGGGATGGGGAGGGGTCCCGGTTACCTGCGGTCCATGTCGGAGCCGTTCGGGGACGAGTCGGAACGCAGAGCTCCAGGGGGAGGCCCTCTTTCCTGGGGGGACACAGAGCTGAGACGCTGCCCAGGTGACCCCAGACCTTCATCCCAATTCCTGGTGGGAATTGTCCCTGCCCAGCTCTGGGGTGTCTCCCTGTCCTCGGGTGACCCCGTGCCCACCTCCTCGTCGCTGCTGCTGTCGCCTTTGTTGCCTTTCTTCTTCTTCTTCTTGTCGTCCTCCTTCTTCTTCTCCTTCTCGGGGATGATGTTGTCGATCCAGGCCAGGTCGTGCTGGGAGAAGACGAAATCCAGGAGCCTTCTCACCAGGATCAGGGCCAAGATCTGACAGGGGAGAGGTCCAGGAGCAGCTCAACCCTAGATATGGGCTGACCACTAAGCCAAAAATCCCTTAAATCCCAAAAAACCATTGGGAGCGAGGATGGGATTACCATGACTGGGTACATGGTGACGGCCATGGTGGGACCATGCCAAAAATCCCAAAAAACCCTTCCAAGGTAGGATGGGGTCACCATGACAGGGAAGATGATGGGACCACGCCAGAAATCCCAAAAACCCTCTTTGGATCAAGGATGGGATTACCATGATGGGGAAGATGATGATGGTGGGACCACACCAAAAATTCCATAAAACCCTTCCAATGTAGGATGGGATCACCATGACAGGGAAGATGATGGCAGCCATGGTGGAACCATGCAAAAAATTCCATTAAATCCCAAAAAAACCCCTTTGGATCAAGGATGGGATTACCATGACGAGGAGGATGATGGCAGCCATGATGGAACCATGCCAAAAATTCCATTAAATCCCAACAAACCCCCTTTGGATGGAGGATGGGATTACCACGATGGAGAAGATGATGATGGTGGGACCACACCAAAAATCCCAAAAAAACCCTTTGGATCAAGGACGGGATTACCATGACGGGGAAGATGATGGCGGCCACGGTGGATTTGAGGATCCAGAGCACGGCCAGGCAGACGATCTGCACCAGCGTGAAGAGGTGGATGCGGCGCAGCGGGACGTGCCGCAGGAACACGTAGTCGGGCTGGTGCTTGGCCGGCATCAGGAAGAGCTTGCAGCGATCCCAGAACTGCCCGGGAGGAAGGCCTGGGGTTAATCCTCAGCCCCACCCCACAGGCTGCCCAGGAAAACCCTGTTTTGATCCCCCCCAAATGGGGAATTTGTGGGGTTTTGGTGTTTCTCCGAGGGTTTTGGGTGTCTGCTGTCCCATACATGGAAATTTTGGAGTAAAAATCCTCCTTTTGGAGACAGTGTGGGACAGTCTGTGGTCAGTGAGGAGGAGGAGGAGGATGAAGAGAAGGAGGAGGAGAACAACAAGGATGAGGAGGAGAAGGAGGATGAGGATGATGAGAAGGAGGAGAATGGCAAGGATGAAGAGTAGGAGGACGGGCATAAGGAGGATGAGGATGAAGACAGAGGATGAGGAGAATGAGGACAACCTTGAAGAAGATGAAGAGGATGAGGAGAATGATGAGAAGGAGGACGAGGATGAGGAGGATGCTGAGGAGGAAGGGCACTCACCTGGATGCCGTTGAGCGACGCCACGCCCATGTAGAGGAAGACCCCGTAGAGCACCGGCATGGGGATGTACTGGGAACAGGGAACAGCACAAGCTGACCCGGGGAAGGCAGCGGCTCCTCCCCAGGGACAGGGACAGCGCTGGAGGTCACCAGGACGGGACAGGACCCAGCTTTTTTCCCCATGTCCCCAAACCTCTGCAGGGAGGGGGAATGGGAATTTTACCTTCAGGATAGGAGCCAGGAAAACCGAAATGCCCGTGAGCACGAAGACGATGATGCCGGTGACCCTCTGCTCCCTGGAGAGGGGACAGGAGCAGGGTCAGCCCGAGGAACCCCCGAGGAACCGAGAACCACCAGTGGGAATGGGACAATTGACAACTCCTGCCAGGCCCTGGTGTCCTCAGGACAAGACAAACCTTCCCTGTCCTTGGTGTCCCCATGAAGGACAATCCCTGCTGTCCCCTCCCAGGACAGGGAGGTCCCCCCAGCCCAGGACCCCTGTCAGACCCACCTGACCCCCAGGAACTGGGGCTGCTCCCCCGGCGCGCTGGTCTCGGTCTCCATCTTGAGGCTGTCGATGTGGGCGATGGAGATGACGGTGGCGGCCACGTACCAGGGCAGCCCCATGAAGGAGCACACGGCCATCAGGATGCCCACCCAGAAGAGGTCCAGGTGGTACCCGGCTGCCTTCTGCAACACAGCACGGGGGGCTCTGCACGGGGGGCTCTGCACTGGGGGTGTCCCACAGGCAGGGCCTTGGGGCACCTGGTGTCACCCCAAACACCTGGTGTCACCCTGATATACCCCACATGGACCCAGTGTCACCATGGTGTGCCCCACACTGATATGGGGCACCTTGTGTCACCCCATATCACCCCACATCTCCCTGTGTCACCCTGTATCACCCACCTGCACCCCGTTACCCACAGAACTTCACCCCCAGGCTCTCCATCACCCCAAACCCACAGCTGGCTGAGGACAGGGGCAGCCCCCAAAAACCACCCCAAACCTGGGTGCTTTGGGGGATCCCTGGGTACCCTGGGTGCTGATGGGGATCCTAGGGTGCCCTGGGTCATGTGGAAGACCCATGGGGTGCTGTGGCGGATCCTGGGGTGCCCTGGGTGCTGTGGGGGATCCCTGGGGCTCTCACCCTCAGCTTGTGCTCCTTCCTGTTGACGATGACGGCCGTGATCTGCTGGTCCATGAAGATGAGGATGGTGACCAGCAGGGCGGGCAGGGCGCTGGCCAGGTACACCCACCACGGGTTCTTGCCGAAGGGGAACACGAACCAGCCCCGGTCCACGCGTGTGGGCTGGAGACGACAGCGGGGTCGGAACCTCGGCAACGGGGCACGGGTTGGGAGAACCCAAGGGGTGGCATTTGGGGACAGCCCCATCCCAGATCCATCCTAAATCCCGTGCTCCAAACCACCCCCAAATCCTCATTGGGATCCTCGTTGGGAGGGATCCTTGCTGGGATTTCCATTGGGATCCCCATTGGGATCTTCATGGGGATCATCCCTGGGATCCTCCTTGGGGTTTCTATTGGGATCCCCATTGGGATTTCTATTGGGATCTTGACTGGGATCCTTGCTGGGATTTCCATTGCGATCCCCATTGGGGTCTTCACTGGGATTCTTGCTGGGATCCCCATTGAGATCTTCATGGGGATTGTTATTGGGATCCTCACTGGGGTTTCTATTGGGATCTTCACTGGGATCCTTGTTGGGAATTCCTTTGGGATTCTTGTTGGGATCTCCATTGGGATCTTCATGGGGATCCTCACTGGGACCCCTATTGGGATCCTCCTTGGGGTTTCTATTGGAATCCTCATTGGGATCCTCACTGGGGTCCTCATTGGGATTTCCATTTGGGTTCCCCACTGGGATCCCCATTGGGATCTCCATTGGAATTCTCACTGGGATCTGTATTGGGATCCTCACTGGGGTCCTCATTGGGATTTCCATTTGGGTTCCACATTGGGATCCCCATCGGGGTCCCTATTGGAATCCTCACTGGGATCCATATTGGGATTTTCATTTGCGTTCTCCATTGGGATCCCCATTGGGGTCCCCACTGGGATCCATATTGGGTTCCTCACTGGGGTTTCCATTGGCATCCTCACTGGGATCCTCATTGGGATTTTCATTGGGATCACCATTGGGGTTCTCACTGGGATCTTCACTGGGATCCTCAGGTCACCCCCTGGCTGGAGAGGAGAAATCCTTCTGGAATGGGGTTTTGTGGAATTTTGGGTTTTTACCTTGAAGTCTGTAGGCACTTGGAGCTTTGGGGTGTTGAGTCCAAAAAGCACATCCAGCCCCACAAACATTAGTATGGACATAAAGATGGAGAAATCGCTAATGAGCTTACGGAGCTACCGGCCAGGGGGGAGAGAGAAAGAAAAGGGAGGAAAAATGGCAAAAAGGAGGAAGAAGAACAAAAAAGGAGGAAAAACAACAAAAAAAGAGAGGAACGAAAGTCAGAAAATTAGAATATTGTTAGAAAGATTGAAGTAGCTTTTAAGACAGTGCCTGGAGCTGCAAGATTCCCAAAAGAACCTGGAATAAAAGCGTGGGAGAGGAGAGGAGACCCAACCTTGATGATACTGGGGATGTGGAGTTTGGGGGTGTCCAGTCCAAAGCAGGCATCCACTCCACAGAAGAGCAGGATGGAGAAGACATTGGAAAAATCAGCAATGAAAGCCCTGACCTGGAGGCAAGACAGGGAAATGGGGTTGGAAAGGGAATTAATGGGGTGGAAAGGGGAATTAATGGAGTGGGAAGGGAATTAATGGGGTGGGAAGGGAGCTTGTCCAGGTCTCTGTGGATGTCCCCATCCTTCGGAATTGTCCCTTGGTGTCACCTGCAAACCCCTTTGTTTCCATCATTAATGAGAACATTAATTAATGCTGGCCCTGATGGGAGCCCTGGTCACTACTGGTCACTGATGTCCATCAGACTCTGGGCTGGTGACCACTTCCCTGTGGGTGGGATCCCACAAATCCCTCATCCATGATCCCACAAATCCCTCATCCATGATCCCACAAGTTCCTCATCCATTCTTCATTCATGATCCCATCCATTCTTCACCCATGATCCCACAAATTCTTGTTCATTAATTGTCCACCAATTAATTGTCCACCCATTAACCCAACTCCAGTTCAGAGAGGAAGCTGCCACAAAAACATCACAAAATTCCAAAAATCAGGGTCTAAAACCTCGGGGATGACCCAATCATGGCCAAACCCTCCTAAAAACAGAGATTTATTTTCCTGGAGGTCTCTGCCTCCAACCTTCCCAAACCTCCTGGCAGCTCCCGCTTCCCTTCGTTTTTGGGACAGGATCTGCAGGATTTGGTTCTCTCCTTACCTTGGTGGGGAAGTAGCGACTGAATTTGAATTTTTTCAGGGTCAGGGTCATGGAGTAGGTGCCAAAGAAGAGGATGAAGGACATGAGGGCCAGGTCAGGCACGAATTTGCAGGATTTTCCCACTAAGCTGCCGCCGTATTTGAGGCATTCCTTCTTACTCAGCTGGGTCCAGTCCAGAGCTGTGAGGTTGAGAGCATTGGACTGGCAAGAAACCCGAAAAAAGCAAAATTAGTGAAATTAGGAATTATTGTGGTGTGCAGGGAAAGGGGGGATTTCAGCCCAAATCCAGCACAGGTGGCATTTTTATGGCGCAGCATGGAAATAAAGGAAATGTTCCTGTCCAAAACCCCAAATTTGTACTTTAGGAGATAATGTGCAGGAAAAGGGAAATTTCCTGTCCAAACCCCAGATTTGTACTTTTAGGATCACGCTGTGCAAGAAAAATGGGATTTCACAACTGAACTGAGCAAAACCAGTGTTTTTGCAAAAATGGGAAATTTCCTGCTCAAATCCCAAAAAGAGCAGTTGGAGCACACAAGGAAAGGTGAATTTCCAGAGTTCTGGGGATACCCAAAACTGCAGACCTGATACAAATTTGGGGGGAAAAACCCCAATTTGAGTTCCCCTCGCTCCGAGCTGGCCCATCCCTCTCCTGGGTGCTGGAATTGCCCATTTCCCCTCCCTGATCCCAAATTTCCCCAGGGCTGAGCAGCTCCCAGTCCTTACCAGAGACACGTTAGTGCTGTTGGGTGCCACTGGCGCTGAAGCATCGAACAGGGTGGCGTTGGCTGCAGGAAAGGAGTCGGTTATTGAGGCTTTGGGGCTAAACCCGAGCTCTGGGGGTTAAACCCCAGCTGGGCTTGGCCTGCTGAGCCCGCCAGGGATCGCCATCCCTGCATTTTGGGGGCAAATCCCCCTTTTTCTAAATTCTCCCTGATTAATCCCACGCGCTGGGGAGGACGCGGCGGCTCCTCCCTGTAGGGCTGGCGAGGGCTGGGCCAGAGGGGAATTTTAGGAGTTCCCAGTTCCTAAAATTTCTGGGAGCTTCCCAGTTCCTAAAATTTCCCAGTTCCTAAAATTTCCAGGAGCTTCCCAGTTCCTAAAATTCCCAGAAGTTTCCCAGTTCCTAAAATTTCTGGGAGCTTCCCAGTTCATAAAATTTCCCAAGAGCTTCCCAAGGAAGCCGCCAGGAATGAGGTAGACTTAAAACCATGGTGGAAAGCTGGGAAAGCACCCTCGTGTGGTTTTATTTTTTTTTTTTTTTTTTTTGAGAGACGACACCCAATTCACCCCAAATCACACTTGATTTGCCTTTTTAAAATTATCATTAATTTTTTAAAAAAATAGTTTGGGGGTGTTTTGGTGTCTTTGGTGCAAAATTCCGTCTTTCCGAGCCCCCGGCACCTTCTCCTCCTTGGCTCTTCAGCGACGCGGCTCCGCGGCTCCGGGAGCACCCCCGGGATGTCTCGGGGTGCCCCTAAAAGAGGGAATTCGGGAATTCGGGAATTCTGGGATGGCTCGGCCACCCCCTCTTCCATCCTCTTCGGCCGCCGCCTCCAGCCCTGGCGCCGGGGTTAATGAGGGAGAGCTGGGTCAGGACAGAGAGCCCAGGGCTGCCAGGACCGAGCTCTGGGGGCAAACTCAGCCCTAAAAACATCGGGTTTGTTCTCATTTCTCTCCTCCACAACCTTTTCTTTTTCCACAAACCCTATTTTGGGGGTTTTATGCCTCTAAAGGGCAGCACGGCACCGGTGGGTTAGAGAGAGGAGCCCTAAGGGCTCCACACAAACCTTTTTTAGAGAGAGAGAAAAGTCAAATACATGAAAAAAAAAATAACAATGGAACCCCCCCGTGGGGGGAGAGTATCAAATATTAAAATAGTTTTAATATTTAGAAGGTGATACTCACTTGAGATTGAAATCAGCCCCAATTGATGTGTGCAGCAGAGACAAATATGGGACAAATCAGTTATAATAATCAAAAATCAGCAGGGATGGAAAAAAAAGGGAATTAAAAAAAAAATTAAGGATGGAGAGAGGAATAAACATAATTTCTAGAGGGATTTTAAATCCAGCCTGGACACGGCAGCCTCGGACAGCCGGGGGAGGAGCGGGATCGGGGATTGGGGTGCAGATGCCTCTGGGCTGCTCGGGGTGGGGGCTTGGGGGAGACCTCCCTGGAGGCTGAAGGCTCCTCCCGGGGGTGCTCACGGCTCCGTCCCGGAATTCCGGCTCTGGGGGCTCCGGCTTCGCTCTCTGCGGGTCGGGATGGGGGCAGGAATTGGTTCTGGTGCTGCTCTGGGGTCCCGGCTCCCAGTGGGGTCGCGGTGCCCACGAGGGGTGGATGAGCAGGAGTTGAGGAAAAATGTGAAATTCAACCCAAAGGCTGCGAGTGCCACGGGGCGAGAGTGCCAGATGTGTTGGGAATGCCTTGGGTGGAGGGGCTTGGGTGCTGCTCTTGAAGGAAGGAGATGGGCAGAACTTCACCATCATCTTCATCTACTGTGACCTTCATCCATCATAATTTCATCCATTGACATTTTCATCCACCATCGTCTTCATCCATCGTCGTCTTCATCCACTCTGACCTTCATCCATCGTCATCCTCCTTCACTATCATCTTCATCCACCATGACCTTCATCCACCTTCACCTCCACCCACTGTCAGTCTCCTCTGGCTGCAGCTGGTGCTCCCCCAAATTTGGATTTTTGATGTAATTCAGCTCCTGGGGGAGCAGCTGCTTGCTGCCGTGAGCCTGAAGCTGTCTCTGCTCCCTTCCAGGAGCTCCAAGTTCAGATCTGGGATCATCCAGGACATCTCCCCAAGAGCAAAACCATGGAAGGACCTTCAGCTCAGAGCCCGATAGCCTCTCCTTTTGGATAAGGAGTGGAAAAAGGAGGGAAATGGTCCATGGAGGTTTCCACACCCAGCTGGGACATCCAGGGTGTCCCAGACACCGCAGAGCACAGAACCACTCCAGGTGTGTTCTGGAGACTCAGTTTCCATCAGCAGCAGGCTGGAATCACCCAAAATGTCCTTTTCTTTCTTCCATAATTCCTCTTTGTCCATCCAGGTCTGGCTGCTCCAGGCTGAGATCCCAGCTCTCCATCTGCTGTGTCCCAGAAGTTCATCCAAGGGGGACAAGGCTCTTCCTCCATCTCCACAGCCCCCTCAGGGGAGGATGATGAGTTCCAGGTGTCTCCAGCCCAGCTGCCTCCTCCTCCCACGTCCTGGGCCGGGACTGATCCACGCCAGGACCCTCCCACCCCCGGCTGCTGCCCGGGCGGCCCCGGGGTGAACTCACCTGGGTCGGGGGCCACGCACTCGCACTTGTACATGGTCACGTAGTCGGGCTTGAAGTCCGAGTTGATGGGGTAGTACTTGAAGGCCCCGATCATCTTCTTGATGGCGTCGTAGATGAAGATGAAGCTGATGAGGGTGGAGAAGCCCTCCTCGGTGAAGCGCGTGATGTACTTTATGATGAAGCTGGCGTCGGTGGCCACCAGGATAAGGCACTGCAGGGCCGAGTGCAGCCCGATCCACAGGCGGAATTCCATGTAGTCGATCCCGTTGCCTCTGGAAGAGGGGACAGGCGGCCCTGTGAGAGCGGCTGGGGGCTGGGGACACGTCCCAGCCCCGTGGGGACAGGCCCTGGTGTCCCCTGGCGTGGGCCAGCACTCACTTGCTGAAGTCGAAGAGCAGCTTCTCGAAGATGAGGATGGGGCCGGTGCTGCTGAGGATGATGAGGGGCTGCCCGGCGAAGAGGCAGAACATGGAGCCGGCCATGGCCGTGCCCAGGAAGCTCTCCATGACCCCCTGGGGATGGAGCAGAGGTGGCATCACGGGGGTGCCAGGCCATGCCACGTCCCCATGGACCCCCCGATGGAGATGGGGCTGAGGGATGGTTGGGACTGTGTCCCATTGCTCCTGGCATTGCCATGGAGGGATTACAGGGCTCCAGGGCTGCCAGTCCCACCTGGCGGAGATGTCCATCCCCAGAAGCTTGGCATGGCACAAGTAGGGTAAAATCCATCCCATAGATTGTCCATCCCATCCCAATCCCATGGATCCCAATCCCATGGATCCCATTCCATCCCACTGATCCCATCACAATCCCAGGATCCCATCCCATGGATCCCATCAATTCCATCCCATCCCACCGATCCCGTCCCTGCCCGTCCCCAGGCCGGTGACACCTGGGCCACACCTGGTAGTTGTCAGTGGCGTCCCCCAGCAGCCCCCCGAAGGTGATGGCGTTGGTGATGCAGCCCAGGTAGATGAAGAGGATGGCGGAGATGGACTGGATATGGAAACCTTCGTAGAAGTCGCTGGGGAACCAGGGCAGCTTCCTCTTGATATCCAGGTAGAGGCCACCACAAAACCTGCGGAGACACCGCCGAGGTGACACCGACACCTGGTGACTTCCACCAAAAGAGAATCGTGGAGTCCTGGAGTGGTTTGGGTTGGAGGGACCTTAAATCCCGTCCCATCCCACCCCTGCCATGGCAGGGACACCTTCCACTGTCCCCATCCAACCTGGCCTTGGACACTTCTGGGGATGCACAGCTTCTCTGGCCACTTGGGAGATTTATAAATATTGATACATAAATATAATTTATATATAGACACATAAATAGATCTGGTGCTGACCAAAACCCCTTCCCACCAGGGTTTCACCCCAGGGTGAGCCCACAGGAGACGTCAATGACGATGGATTCTGGCACCTTCTGGAGGTGTCTGGGGGTGGTTCCTGGCTCACCTGCCGGTCCAGGCCAGCTCCTCCCCGATCTCGTGGACTTCGGGCATCTCCCCATCGTCGCTGCCGCCGCCGCCGCCCCCAGCGCCCGCCCCGCCGGCCGCGCCATTCATCTGCCCCACCTCGTTCAGCGAGAACACCGACTTCCTGTGCAACACATTGGCACCGACACACTGGCACCGGCGGATGGGCACCACTGGCTCAGCACCAGCGGACTGGCACCACCTCGCACCCGCTCTGGCACTGCCAGATGGGCACCACTGGATTGGCGCCACTGGATCAGCACTGCCACATTGGCACTGCTGGATGGGCACCACTGGATTGGTGCCATTGGATCAGCACCACCAGATTGGCACTGCCACATCAGCACTGCCACACTGGTGCCACCGGATCAACACTGTCGGATCGACACCACTGGATCAACACTGCCGTATTGGCACTGCCAGGTTGGCACCGCTGGATGGGCACATGGCCCCGGTGTGAGGACCATGGCCGTGGTGCAGCTCTGAGCCTGCACTGAGTGTGGGTTTTGGGGTGAATTTGGCCAGAGTCAGAGGTGGGTTTGGTCAGTTTGTGGAGCAATGGGTTGGGTTGGGTTGGGTTGGGTTGGGAGGGACTCAAGGATGATCCAGCTCAACTCCTGCCCAGGGCAGGGTCACCTCCCCCTGTCCCAGGAGGGTGGAAACGGCTCTGAGCCGAGCTGGGATCAAACCCTGCTGCAAACCCAGCGTGTCTGGAACATCTGGAGGGGTCACTTCCAGGGATGCAGCCAAGTGAGGCCCTCACCCCCCAGAACTGGACACGGGTGTGGCCGCGGGCTGGTGCAGCCCCACCCACCTCTTCTCAGCCGAGGGCACTTTTTTGGGGGGCTCGATGCGGATGTTGGGGTCCCACTCGCCGGGCGGGAGGACGATGACCTCGTCCAGGAACTCGTCGATGCCGGCGATCAGGTCCTCCCTGTCCCGGGCTTTGTAGGCAACGTCGCTGAAGAGCTGGGGGTGGACATGGGACAGGGTCACCTCCAGCCCCACGTCCTCCCTGGGGTTTCAATCTCAGCTTTTGGGGTGATAAGGTGGAAATTGCTTTCTTGGCTGGGTTCTGGGTCCCACACGAGGGCTGGGGTGGCCTCCACTCACATCGTCCACCATGAGCGTGGCGATGGCCCTGCCGATCTCGTTGTACGATTTGGCTTTTCCCGCCGGGCCGAGGAGAATGAAGAGGAACCTGGGGAGGAAGAGGAGCCGTGTTGGCCACCTGGGAGCCCTGGTGCCACCAGACCCTTCAAAGGACAGTGCTCACCTGGTGGGGACGGGCACCTCAGTCACCCCGCCCAGCATGGTGGCCTGGAGCAGCCGCACGAAGGCCACAAAGGGCTTCTCCAGGAACTCCACCTCCCCCACCAGCACGTTGGAGGCCTCGGCGTCCTTGGGGATCTTCTTGATGAACTTGTTCTTCAGCTGTCGGCAAAGACGAGACCGAGGAAGGGAGCAGTTGCCAAAATTTGGATTTTCCCCCCTTTTTTTCCCCACCAAAGTTGGAGCTTCAGGCTCCAAGATTTCACCTCTTGTTGTCCCAGGACTCCCAGAGGTGGGGACTGAGGAGCCAGGAAAAAAAAGCCAAATTTCTTCAGAAACGTGGCAAAAACTGAAACTAAACTGCACCCTCAGGGCTCCACAACCCAACCAGCAACGTTTGCTTTTGCTCTCCTGGATTCTCTGCAAGGAAAACTCCCTGAAATGCCCTGTGGAAAACCTGAGCCAACCCCAGGGGTGCTGCAGTGAGCCAGGAACATTTTTAGAGTTTATTTCCAGCTCCTCATGGCACAGAACCCCCCCAAGCCCTGCACGGGGGAGGTTTTTGTGCCTCCCCAACCCCATTCTGGGAGCTGGAACAATAATGGGAGGAGGAAAACCTCATCCATGGATTTATTCCCCAGGTCTCTTCTTCCCTGCAGCTCTTTTCATTGCAGCCTAAAAGGGTTCAATAGGCAGCCAGGCAGGGAGTTATGATAATCTATATGGCAGCATGAGGGCAGGCATGTGAGCCGGGCAGCCGCCTCGCCCCGGCCTAATCTTCTAAATCCAAATGGAAAAAAAAAATCATAATAATAATAAAGCAACTCCTCCAGTTCTGCTCGGAATAAGAGCAGGAGTTACCAGTGGCCACTAAGCTTCGTGTAACACTTAAAAAGTCCCTTTGTAGTGGGCCTAATAGGGTGATTAAACCTAAATGCTTTGCATATTTTGGGATTAACCCTCCGAACCCCATTGCTGGAGGGGATATTTGGGGTTCCTGACTGGGCAATGGGATGGAGTCATTTCAGGTGGTGTCCCTGTCCCGTGGATCCCTGCAGAACGTGGATTTCCATCCATGAAATCCAAGGGAATCAAACATTGTTTATTGTGTTTGGGCTTGCCCTAAAGTGCATCACCCCAGGTAAAACCAGTGAGGACATCCCAGGGGAAAAGCAAGTGGTTATTCCATCCCATTCCCTAAAAACCCATTCTGCCTTTGGTTTATGATGAAATCAGGAACAGAAACAAAGCAAAGCTCATAAAGGGAACCAGCCATTCTCAGAAAAATCTGGTATGGGAAGGGGACAAAAATCCCACTGATCCATCCCCAGCTCCTCCTAAAAGCAACCCCAGAAGGAAAAGCCCCCCAAGGCCTCTGGGATGAGCTTTGCATTGGGAAACCTCAGAAAAAGCAAATCCCACCCCAAATTCCAGGCCCTCACCCTCAGAGCTGCATCCCAAGAGCTCCAATGGGATTTGCCGCCCTCTCCCTTTAGGATTCCCACACTTCCAAGCGGCTCCCAGCAGATCTGGAGGGAATTTTGCCCCACCCTGGTGGATTTGGGCTCCTGGCTCGTCCCTCACTCCGTGCTGAGAGCTCGGGTGTCACCTCTGGGGCAGCTTCCCCACGGGGATCAATACAGCAATTAACTGCCCTAATTAGGAATTTGTGTGGGCATCGACCCAGCCTCGGCTCACATGGACCCGACACCCAGCAGGGATCGTGCCGGGGTTTGGGATTTGGGAATTTGGGATTTTGGGTACCTGGTCAGTGCTCGGGGTGTCCGAGATGTCGTTCATGCTCCGGCTCTGGGCGTGACCTGGAGGGAAGGGAGGGAAGGTGAGGAAAAGGGAAAAGCCACCCCAGGTGCCAGGAGAAAACCCAGTGAGGGGAGTTTGTGACAAGAAATAAAATATTGGTGATGGTGTCTGGGCTTGCAAAGCAGCAGCAGTGCCGTGAAAACCTGGGAAATAGGGGAAATTCCTCCTGTGAAAGGGTGGGAAGGGGGCAGTGATGGAGTCCCCATCCCTGGAAGGGTCCAGAAACCCTCTGGATGTGGCACCCGGGGACACCATGGTGCTCCAGATCTCAGGGGGCTTTTCTACCCCTAATGATCCCAAAGCTCCATAGATGGGACCATTTCCAGTCTCGGCCACACAAACCAGGGTTCCTTTGGGATGTCCCAGCTGCCCTCTCCCAGCCCAGCAATCTTTCAGGCTTCCCTCCCTCTTCCAGCACCGTTCCTTCCCTCCCTAAGGACTCCAAGGAATCTTTTCCTGCACCCCACGCCAGCTCATCCCAAATTCCTGCTGCACTTCTGTGGTGGGACCTCATTGCAACCTCCCACTCTGCCCCTGGGGCTGGGAATTTGGTGTTCCAGGGAATTATTCGGTTTTCCAGGGAACCATTTGGTGTCCCAGGGAATCATTTGGTGTTCTAGGGAACTATTTGGGTGTCCAGGGAAAGATATGGTGTCACAGGGAATAATGTGGTGTCCTGGGGAATAATTTGGTGTTACAGGGAATCGTTTGGTGTCTCAAGGAAGGCTGTGGTATCCCAGTGAATTATTTGGTGTTCTAGAGAACTATTTGCTTTTCAGAGAATTATTTGGTGTTCCAGGGAATCATTTAGTGTCTTATTGAATTATTTGGTGTCCCAGAGAAGCCTCTGGTATCTCACTGAATTATTTGGTGCCCCAATAAATTATTTGGTGTCCCAGGGAAGGCTGTGGTGCCCCGGCGAATTATTTGGTGTCCCATTAAATTATTTGGTGTCCCATTGAATTATATGGTGTCCCAGGGAATTATTTGGTGTCCCATTAAATTATTTGGTGTCCCATTGAATTATTTGGTGTCCCATTGAATTATTTGGTGTCCCAGGGAATTATTTGGTGTCCCATTAAATTATTTGGTGTCCCATTGAATTATTTGGTGTCCCAGGGAATTATTTGGTGTCCCATTGAATTATTTGGTGCTCCAGGGCAGTCTGTGGTGCCCGGGGCAGGCTGTGGTGCCCCAGGGCAGGCTGTGGTGCCCCAGGGCAGTCTGTGGTGCCCGGGGCAGTCTGTGATGCCCCAGGGCAGTCTGTGGTGCCCGGGGCAGTCTGTGGTGCCCCAGGGCAGTCTGTGGTGCCCCGGGCAGGCTGTGATGCCCCAGGGCAGTCTGTGGTGCCCCGGGCAGGCTGTGGTGCCCGGGGCAGTGCCGGTGCCCTGCCCCACTCACGCAGGCGGCCGTAGCTGGCGCTCTGCCGCAGCCGCAGGTCCTCGGTGGAGCGGTGGAAGGCGGCGCCGGCGGCCGGGCCCCGCACGGGGCTGCGGGCTGGGGAGAGAGAGGGGAGAGGGTGAGATGGGGAGGGGATCCTGTGGGAACGTGGGGACAGGATCCTCTGAGGAATGTCAGGGCAGGATCCCGTTAGAATGTGGGGCAGGATTCCATTGGAAATGTGGGGACAGGGTTCTGTGGGGAATATCAGGAGAACGATCCCACGGGGAACATCAGGAGCAGGATCCTGTTGGGAATGCGGGGACAGGATCCCAGTGGAAATGTCACAGCAGGATCCCACGGGGAATGTCAGGCAGAATCCCATTGGAAATGCTGAGGCTGGACCCCATTCAGAACACCAGGATGCTCCAGGGGCTGCTGGCGACCAAGCCCAGCCTGCAGCAGCGAGTGACCTCCCGCTAAACCCGAGGGAACGATCGGGAACGGGCCCAAATCCCCTTTTGTAAGGGCAGGGACAGCGGGATCAGCCGCGGCCAGACCGGATTTGTCTGCGGCCGCCGCGCCAGCAAAGCCCAGCGGCACCGAGCCCGGCGCCCGCGGTGCCGCCGTCCTTGTGTGGCGCCAGCGCGCGGTGACGTCATCAACGTGCGGTGACGCCATCAACACGTGGTGACGTCATTGGCACATGGTGACATCAGCAGCATACTGTGATGTCATTGGCACACGGTAATGTCATCATCACCTATTACCCCCACAGTGACATCATCACACAGTCATTGTCACCACTGTGATGTCATCACACACAGTCATTGTCCCCATTGTGATGTCATCACACAGTGACACTGATGCCACACAGTGACCTTGACCCCATGGTGGCATCATCACACAGTGCCATTGTTTCCACAGTGATGTCATCACATGGTGGCACTGTCCCCACAGTGACATCATCACAGATTGCCATTGTCATCACATCGATGCCATCACAGTGCCATTGTCCTCACATGGTGATGTCACAATACAGTGGCATTGTCACCACACAGTGATGTCATCACACAATGATGTCATCACACTATGACATCACCACACACTGACATTACCATCACACTGTGATCTTGCCCCTCACACAACGATGCCATCACTCAATGACGTCACCATACGGTGGCATTGTCCCTGCCGCAGCCACGTCCCTCACACAACACGGTCCTTGTCACACAACACAGTCCTTGTCACACACTGTCCCTGTCCCACACTGTCCCTGTCCCCAACACCTCCTTGTCCCCAGCTCCCACTGACCCCCACCCCCAACCTCACCAGGGCAGAGCTTTGGGCCCCTTCCCGCCGCCCTCCCGGGTGTGTCCCAGCCCCGGTTCCCCGTCCCTGCCCGGCGCTCACCGGTGTTGGAGGACACGGATTTGCCGATGTCGGCCAGCGAGCGGTGGATCGGCTTCTTGGTCTGGTGCCGGTGCTTGCGCAGGAGGACGAAGCTGAGCTTCTCCCGCAGCTCCGGCTTCAGCAGCCCGTCCTCGATCTGCTTCTCGATGACATCGTCTGCAAAACACGGCTGTGGTGACCCAGGGGTGACCCCAAAACCCCCCCAAAATCTGCTCCTTGAGCAGCCCATCCTCAATCTGCTTCTCGATGACATCGTCTGCAAAGCACAGCCATGGTGACCCCCAAAACTTCCCCAAAATGTCCCCAAAACCTCCCCAAAATGCCCCATCCTCAGTCTGCTTCTCAATGACATTATCTACAACACATGGCCATGGTGACCCCCAAGAACCTCCCAAAAATGTCCCCAAAATGTCTTCAATCTGCTCCTTGATGACATCATCTGCAAACACGGCCATGGTGACCCCAAGAACATCCCCAAAATGTCCCACCATCAATCTGCTCCTCAGTGACATCCTCTGCAACACCCAGAGGTGGTGACTGCCAAAACCCCCCAAAATGTCCTCAGTTTGCTCCTCGATGACATCACCTGCACACACCCATCCATGGTGATCCAGGGGCAACCCCAAAACCACCCCAAAATCTGCTGCTTCAGCAGAGGCCCCCAGACCCCCCAAAACCTCAACACAACACGCAAGGGAACACCTGATGGCTCCCAACTCCTCCTTTTGCTCATTCCTGGACAAATTCAGGGAAAAAAATGAATTTAAATCCATTCCCACCATTTTAGGGCATGGGGGAAAAAACCTCCAGGGGCTCCTACCAATAATTTGGGGCAAGGAGTATCCATCGAGGTCCAGGAGCACCGTTCCTGTCTGGAGACACGTCCGCAGCTCAAAGAGGCTGTGCAGGGACAGCGTGGACACGTGGGGTTTGCTCCACCTCTCGCCGCCTTCCTCCACCTTCTCCTCGAACTTGATCCACCTGGAACGGGAGCAGGATGGGGCAGGTGTGAGGAGCTGGGAATGGCTTTTCCTTCCTGGGGGGTTTCCCTGCTTGGAGGGCCTGGATTGATTCACGTCACAGAGTTCTCGCTCGTTATCCGGGCTGGGAAGGGAGGATGTGGTGGAGCATTCCCAAAAGTGCTGCCTGTGGGGTTGTGGAGGGAGGGAATGCTCCCAATCCCACCAGGAAACACAAATCCATGGATTTATCCATCTTCAAATTGTATCTGTGGGATTTGGGAGCTGTGGGGTGGAGGAAAAGTTTCCAGTCCCACCAGGAAACCCAAATCCATGGATTTCCCCATCCTCAAATCGCTCCTGTGGGATTTGGGAACATTGGGGTGGAGGAAAAGCCCTGACAGAGCCCCAAACCACAACACCCATCCCTGATTTCTCCGGAGAATCCCGATTTCCAACCCTTCCTCTTTCCTGGGATGGAATTCAAACTCCCCGCCCAGCACCGCCGCCGCTCCCCCAAAGCCGATTAGGGCGCTGCTCCTCTCCCTTCTGCCCCGTTTTCCAAGGAATTTGGGTCATTATGGAGAGTGGGATTGGGGCAGGAATCCCAGTGGGATTGAGGCAGGAATCCCTGTGGGATTGAGGCAGGAATCCCTGCGGAATTGGGGGCAGGAATCCCTGTGGGATTGGGTGGGATTGGGGCAGGAATCCCTGTGGGATTGGGGACAGGAATCCCTGTGGGATTGGGGACAGGAATCCCTGCGGGATTGGGTGGGATTGGGGCAGGAATCCCTGTGGGATTGGGACAGGAATCCCTGCGGGATTGGGGCAGGAATCCCTGTGGGATTGGGTGGGATTGGGGCAGGAATCCCTGTGGGATTGGGACAGGAATCCCTGTGGGATTGGGGACAGGAATCCCTGTGGGATTGGGGCAGGAATCCCTGTGGGATTGGGACAGGAATCCCTGCGGGATTGGGGACAGGAATCCCTGTGGGATTGGGTGGGATTGGGGCAGGAATCCCTGTGGGATTGGGGACAGGAATCCCTGTGAGATTGGGGACAGGAATCCCTGTGAGATTGGGACAGGAATCCCTGTGGGATTGGGTGGGATTGGGACAGGAATCCCTGTGGGATTGGGGACAGGAATCCCTGTGGGATTGGGGACAGGAATCCCTGTGAGATTGGGACAGGAATCCCTGTGGGATTGGGTGGGATTGGGGCAGGAATCCCTGTGGGATTGGGACAGGAATCCCTGTGGGATTGGGGCAGGAATCCCTGTGGGATTGGGACACAGCTCCAGCGGTGCCTTTGTGCCGCCATCGGCACCCTTGGATTCCTTTGCTGAGGATTCCACTTTCAAACCCTCCCAAAATCCCATTTTCCAGCATTTTCCCCATTCAGAAATGCCCTCTTCTAACATCCTTATAAAAAATGTCCACACTCTGATATTCCATTTTCAAAATCCCATTTTTCCTGAATTTCCCCGATTCAGGAATATCTTTTTCTAACATTCCTCAATCTGACACTCATTCTTTGATATTCCAGCTTCAAAATCCCATTTTCCCCCATTTCCCCCATTCAGAAATGCCCTTTTCTAAGCCCCACAAATCCCACACCCCTTCCCTGACCCCGTTATCCTGCGGGGACATTTTGGGATGGGATTTCTCCCATTCCCCATTCCCGGATCCCCGACCTGGCCGATTCCTTCCACTCCATGTCGTCGCCGTCGCGCTGCAGCGTGTCCATCTCGGTGAACAGCGTGGGGTTGGGCGCCTCGTCCTCCTCGCCCAGGATGTACCGGAGCCGTTCCGCGGCCGGGGACACTGCCGGGAAAATCCGATGGAATTCGGGGGGGAAACGGGATGGGAACGGACCCAGAGGGGCAAAAACGGGGATGGAAATGGAGGGAAATGTTTGAGGGGATGGGGGAACTCCATCCCGAATTCCCTGTGGGAAAAAGAGCTGGAATTCCATGGGAAACGAGATGATCACAAAAACGGGGATGGAAATGGAGGGAAATGTTTGAGGGGATGGGAGAACTCCATCCCGAATTCCCTGTGGGAAAAACTGCTGGAATTCCATTGGAAACAAGATGGTCCCACAGGGAATGGCCCCGAATGGGGTTTGGGATCAGGGAAAAAGGGATAAAAATGGAGGGAAATGTTTGAGGGAATGGGGGAACCGCAAATGATCCGATCCTGAATTCTCTGCGAGAAAAAGAGCTGGAATTCCATGGAAAACGGGATGATCACAAAAAAAAAAAAGGGATAGAAATGGAAGGAAATGTTTTGAGGGAATGGGGGAACTCCAAGTGATCCCATCCTGAATTCCCTGTGCTGGAATTCCATGAGAAACAGGATGATCCTACAGGGAATGGCCCCAAATGGGGTTTGGGATCAGGGAAAAAGGGATGAAAATGGAGGGAAATGTTTGAGGGAATGGGAGAACCCCAAATGATCCCATCCCGAATTTCCTGTGGGGAAAAAAGAGCTGGAATTCCATAGAAAATGAGATGGTCCTACAGGGAACAGCCTCAAAGGGGGTTTGGGATCAGGGAAAAAGGGATAAAAATGGAGGGAAATGTTGAAGGGAATGGGGGAACTCCAAGTGATCCCATCCCAAATTCCCTGTGCTGGAATTCCATGGAAAATCCCACTTCATCCTGCAGGGAAAGGCCCTGAGGGGGACTTGGGATGGCAAAAAAAGGGAAAACGGGAATTTTGGGGCAAAATCTGGGAATAACAAAGTTGGGTAATGCAGCACTTAAAAAATCAGGGAATTAAATTGCTGTGGATAAATGGGAATTTTGGGGCAAAATCTTCCTTTTCCCCAAGTTGGGAATACCAAAGTTGGGTAATGCAGCACTTAAAAAAATCAGGGAATGAAATTAAACGGATAAATGAGGGGAAAATGGGAATTGTGCCCCTTTTCCTGCCCAAAGCAGACGAGCCCATGGCCCAAAAGGAGAGGATGTCCCTTTAGGCTGAGCCTGCTTAAACCTCTTAAGCCCCTCTGAGCCGAGCCCAAAGGCTGCCAAGGTCCAGCCCTGCTGCCATTCCCACAAATCCCTTCCTGTGATTCCGAATATTCCCGGGAATTCTGGGGCTGGGCTCCGTGCCTGGAGGGTTTCAGGCTCCCTAAGCCTGGGCTTGTTCTCGGAAAAGGGATGAAACGGGTGAAATTCTGGTCAATCCTTCAGCCAACCCTAAAATCACCAAAAAACCTCCAAATTTCACGAAAAAAAAAAAATCGGGATTTTGCTGGAAATTGAGGTCTCTGGTGGAAAAATTGGGATTTGGGATTCCTGTCC
Source organism: Ammospiza caudacuta (assembly GCF_027887145.1). NCBI lineage: Eukaryota > Metazoa > Chordata > Aves > Passeriformes > Passerellidae > Ammospiza > Ammospiza caudacuta. The sequence goes on from NC_080618.1 coordinate 6,923,247, forward strand.
TGGATTTTGGGGTTGCTGCTCCCAGCTCTGCCCAAATTCCCTCTCTGAAATTGGATCTGTCCTTCCTCGCCCTCCCCAGGGCCTCATTTTGGGGTCTCTGCCACCCCTGAAACCCCAAAAACTGAAAGAATTCTCCTACAGAAGGAGCTTTTTTAGCTTCTTTTCCTCATCCTTACAGATTTTAGGGAATTATTCCAACCTCCCAGCTCCTCCTGTCTGGGGTTTTTGCATTGCTGGGAATTCCACCCAGCTCAGAAAACCCCAGGGAGCTGCAGGTGTTGGTTGGAGAGGGGAAAAGTGACACAAACCCCATAAAACACCCCAAAATCAGCTCAGATCTCCTTAAATCAGGTTTTAGGATGGGAAAACTCTGGGATTTCAGCCACTGTGGATTCCCAGGGAATATTTAGGATCATTTCCTTGGGGAACAGGACAGGAATGATTTAAATCCCATTTATCCGAGGTGCAGCCTCACCCTCACATCCCAACCCCGACCCCACAACGAAACCTCGCCTGGGGATCCTTTTCCAAACCAAAATTCCCACTAAATTGGGATAAAATCGGGAAATCAGGGAATGTGGCCCTGCTGGGGCTCTGCAATTGAGCCAGGACTGAGCCTGGTTTAAAGTCCAGCCTTATCCAGGGGCTGCCGTGGGTTCTCCACAGCTTTTCCCTGGATTTTCCTGTGGATTTTCCAAAGCTTTTCCCAGATTTTCCTGTGGGTTCTCCACAGCTTTTCCCTGAATATTCCTGTTGGTTCTCCACAGCTTTTCTCTGCATTTTCCTGCCTCAGAAAAGCCCCCACTGCCCCAAAAATCAGGAAAGCAGGATGCACATCCCATGGGATGAATTTGCTCAAAATCCCCCAGGTTTGGGATATTTCTGACGCTTCCAAAAACTGACTTTTCCCCCGAGGAGCAGCAGGAGCTGCCCTGTTGATTTTTGAGATGAGCTTTGGATCTGTGCACTTTTACAAGCCCCAAAGTTGCTTTTCTGAGGGAAAAACCACAAAAAAAACCCCAAGAATCTTTTCCCCCTCCCACCACAGTGCTGGGAAATAAAAACCCCAAACCCTACCTGGAGTTGTTTCCATTTCTCCCTGCTTTAACCCCAAAGTTTCACCACAGGATCCCAAGTGAAAAATAAAAAATAAAAGCCCCAAACCCTACCTGGAGTTGTTTCCATTTCTTCCCCCATTTCTCCCCGTTTTGACCCCAAAGTTTCACCGCAGGATCCCAAACCGCCGCCGAGGGCCGGAGTTTCCCCGTTCTCCTTTTTCTCCTTTCTCCTTTATGCACTGCAGCTCGCTAAACTCCCGGCTTAGGGAGCAGATTACGGCACGAAAATCCTGCCCTGCTCGGCTCCCATGACGGGAAGTTACCAAAGCGCCGGGATGCGCTCGGGAAGGCGGCGGGAAGAGCCCAAAATCCCGAAATTCACAGTGGGAAGAGCCCAAAATCCCCAAATCTGTGACTTGGGGCCACTCTCCACGGGGTTTTCCTGCCCCAGACACCTCAAAATTGGGGGTTTGGTTTTCAGGGAGGAAAAAAAAAAAAATATACAGGGTGAGGGAGATTTGGTGGTTGTGGGGTTGAGGGTTTGGTTTTGGGGTGTTTTGTTTTTAATATGGAAAGTGAGGGGTTTGGTCCAAGCCACCAAAGTGGGGTGGAGTTGGTGAGGGCGGTTTGGTGGTTGTGGGGAGGAGGGAAAGGGGGGAAAAGGGGGAAAAGAGGGGCAAAAAAGGGAAATAGGGAAAAGGAGGGGGAAAGGAGAGGGAAAGGAGAGGCAAAAGGGGAAAAAGAGGAGAACAGGAAAAGGAAGGGAAATTGGGGAAAATTAGAGGAAAAGAGGGGAAATAGGGGAAAAGGAGGGGGAAAGGAGGGGAAAAGGAGGGGAAAAGGAAGGGAAAAGGGAAAAGGAGGGGAAAAGGAGGGGAAAAGGAAGGGAAAAGGAAGGGAAAAGGAGGGAAAAAGGAGGGGAAAAGGAGGGGAAAAGGAGGGGAAAGGAAGGAAGGGATGTGCCCCTGCTCCCGCCTCCGCCGAGGGCACGAAGGAGCTGCCAGCAAATCAGAAACCTCATCCCATGCAAAAAAAAGGGAAAACTTCGGCTGGGCCTGAACCCGAATGCACATTTCCAGCAGGGGGGTGGAAAATCCCAGCCCCTGGAAGGGCTCGGCTGCCGCCTGTGTTCGCTCCCCTGTGAGATGTTAATCTGCCCGAAGGAGCGGCAGAACCCGGCGGGAACTCGCTGTGATTCCTCAGGGCTGTCTGGAACCCCAATCCTAATGGGGAAACTCCATCTGAGTCACATTTCATTGGGTAAAACCTATTTGGAATAAGGTGTGGTTCCTGGAGCTGGTCTGGAACCCCAATCCCAGCAGGAAAACTCCATCCAAATCCCATTTCAATGGGAAAAACCCATCGGGAACAAGGTGAAATGTCTAAAAGTTTTCTGGAACCCCAATTCCAGCCAGGAAAACCTCTCCAAATCCCATTTCAATGGGAAAAACCCATCAAGAACAAGGTGTGAAGGTTGTGGAGAACTCCAATCCCAGCAGGAAACCCCTCCAACCCCATTTTAATGGGAAAGACCCATTGGGAACAGGGTGTGGTGTCCAAAAGTTTTCTGGAACCCCAATTCCAGCCAGGAAAACCTCTCCAAATCCCATTTCAATGGGAAAAACCCATCAGGAACAAGGTGTGAAGGTTTGTGGAGAACCCCAGTCCCAGCAGGAAAGACTCAACACAATGGAAAACTCTCCAACCCCAACTCAATGGGAAAAACCCATCAGGAACATGGTGAGATGTCTGAAAGTTTTCGGGATCCCCAATTCCAGCAGGAAACTCCCTCCAACCCCAACCCAAACCCCATTTCATTGGGAAAAACCCATTGGGAACATGGTGAGATGTCCAAAAGTTTTCTGGATCCCCAACCCCATCAGGGAACGCCCTCCAACCCCATTTCAATGGGAAAGACCCATCGGGAACACGGTGTGAAGCTTGTGCGGAACCCCAATCCCATCAGGGGCCCCCTCCAACCCCATTTCAATGGGAAAAACCCATCGGGAACACGGTGTGAAGGGTGTGGGGAACCCCAATCCCATCAGGGAACCCCCTCCAACCCCATTTTAATGGGAAAGACCCATCGGGAACACGGTGTGAAGCTTGTGCAGAACCCCAATCCCATCAGGGGCCCCCTCCAACCCCATCCCAACGGCCCCACCAAACGCAGGACGGGCGGGTCAGCGTCACCACACCGCGACCCCAATCCAACCCCAACCCCAGCCCCAACCCCAACCCCAACCCCAACCCCAACCCCTCCCCGTATTTCGGCCGCCCCGGCACTCACTGGTCCTGCTGGCGTTGTCGTTGGCGCTCTCGGGCCAGCCCTGCCCCTCGTCCGTGTCCGAGGGCTCGCGGGGCCCGAAGTGGCGCTCGCTGCCGCTGCGGTCGCGGCTGGAGCCCGGCGAGCGCCGGCGGCGCCGCTTCCTGCGGAACCCCCGCGGCACCGGCACCCCGATGTAGATGGAGTGGTAGTCTGGGAACCGGACAGGAAGGGGTTAAAAAATTCCGGTTTGAAATGATGTGGGTGGGGGGGGGATAATTGCAGTGAAAAGTTCATTTTTGTGGGAGAAAAATTCCTGGTGAAAATGATGTGGATGGAGTGATAATTGGAATAAAAAAATCATTTTCCTGAAAAAAAATATCATTTTTCTGGGAGAAAAATTCCTGCTGAAAATTATCTAGATGAAAAGAAAATTGGAATAAAATATTCACTTTACAAGGAGAGAAAAATTCCAGGTGAAAATGATGTGGATGGAGTGATAATTGGAATAAAAAATTCTTTTTCCTGAAAAAAGATGTCATTTTTCTGCGAGAAAAATTCCTGGTGAAAATGAGGTGGATGGGGTGATAATTGCAGTGAAAAGTTGATTTTCCAGGGAGAAAAATTCCTGGTGAAAATTATCTAGATGATTAGAAAATTGAAATAAAAACCTCATATTTCTGGGAGAAAAATTCCTGGTGAAAATGATGTGGATGGTGCAATAATTGGAATAAAAAATTGCTGGTGAAAAAAATAATGTGGATAGAAAGAAAATTGGAATAAAAAATTCATATTTCTGGGACAAAAATTCCTGGTGAAAATGATGTGGATGGTGCAATAATTGGAATAAAAAATTGCTGGTGAAAAAAATAATGTGGATAGAAAGAAAATTGGAATAAAAAATTCATATTTCTGGGACAAAAATTCCTGGTGAAAATGATGTGGATGGAGCCATAATTGGAATAAAAAATTCTAAAAAATCTCCTCCAGGACCTTCCTGGGATTTCTCTCACCTTCCTCATCCTCGAATCTCCTCCGGGTGCCGCCGAGGCCGCGCTCGCTCATCCCATCCTCATCCTCCAGCATGGTCCGGCTGCTCGGGGAGCTGGCAAGGGTTGGGAGCGGGATCAGAGATTATGGGATCTGGGATTTTACGGGATCTGGGATTTTACGGGATCTGGGATTTTACTGGATTTGGGATTTTACGGAATCTGGGATTTTATGGGATTTGGGAGGGGAAGGAGCTCTCTGCACACCTGCCAGGAGCTCCCTGCTCTGGGACCCTTCCCAATGGGATTCCCAATGGGATCCGTGGGGACCCTCGGGCACCTCCTGTGCCACCCCCACTCTCCTCTCCCCACAATCCCAAAATTTCCCCGGGATCCCATCCCCATCCTCCAATTCCTGCTGGGCAGAGGCTCCAGAACATTCCAGAGATTTCCCAGCGCAATTCCGGACACGAATTTCCCCAAATTCCAGAGCCTGGCACAGTTCCTGACCACAGTACCAATTCCCAGGAATTCCAGAGCCCCCCGTTATTCTGGGGTGAGCCCACACATCCCAAAGGGATTTTCCCCATCCCTGATCCCACATTTCCCTGGAATTTCCCCATAATAATTTCCATTATTCTGGGGTGACCCCACACATCCCAAAGGGCTTTCCCACCCCAAATTTCCCTTTCCCACCCCCGATCCCACATTTCCTTTCCACTCCCCGCAGTTTCCCCTTTGATCCCGGCGGGGCCTGCCCGGACGCTGCTGCTGAGTTAATTAACGGCTCCCTAATTAGCCGAGCCCCAGCGATTGCCTTTCACACTCGGCTGCCCCGGCTGTTTCCATTCCCACCCGGTCGATGCTCCCAAAGTCACTCGGAGGGCGATTCCCGCAGGTTCCAGCTCTTTCGGGGACAAAAACCCCAAATCCGGCCAAAAACCTCAAAAATGGGAATGGCCGGGGCTGCTGGGGCTGGCAGGGCGGGAATTCCTGACCCTTTTACCCGGGAAAATCCAGGTTATCCCAGTCCAAATTAAATCCAGGTTATCCCAGTCCAAATTAAATCAAATTTATCCCAGTCCAAATTAAATCCAGGTTATCCCAGTGGGGATATTCCCTTTTACCTGGGAAAATCCAATTTATCCCAGTCCAAATTAAATCCAGTTTATCCCAGTGCAGTTCAAATCCAGTTGATCCCAGTCCAAATTAAATCCAGTTTATCCCAGTCCAGCTCAAGTCTGGCTTACCCCAAGCTAATTTAAATCCAGTTCATCCCAGTCCAGCTCCAGTCCCATCCCAGTTGAGATTTAAATTAAATTTCCAAGATTTGGGATTTTTTCCATCAACCTCACGCTTTTGGCAGGATTGATTTAATTTAAGGGGAAACAAATTCAGGGTTTTTCCTCAGGAGGGAAACCCCAAACTGGGCAGTTTTAGGGATAACATTGAGCCTTGGCTTCCCAAGAACATTCTGGGGTGAACCTGAGGATTTCAGGAAGCTGGAAAAGCACAAAAAGCAGCAAAACGCCCCCAGGAATAGCTTTACTCTAAAAATTATCTTTTAAAAAATAAAAAATCCCAATCCCCAGGAAATCTCGGCAGATTGGGGTTCCTGGGTGATGGATTGGGGTACAAATCCTTTAAACTGAGATAAAATGGGATTTTGGGGGATCTGGATGAGCTGGAAGCACAAAGAGCCCCCGGGTAAAGCCAGGCTTTGTTAGGCACGGTTAAATGGAGGCTCCCGATCGATCCCGGGCTCGGACATCTGGGATTTTTCCCACATGGAGATTTTCCCCCCTAAATCCCCAAAACCCAGCCAGGAGGAGGAACTGGAGCTGGAAAACCCAACGGGAATTCCAGGGAAATCTGGGCAGGGAAAGCAAACCCAGTGCTGCCCCCGATCCTGGGAGACCCCAAAAGGAGATTTCCCCAAAAGGAGATTTCCCCAAAAGGGAGATTTCCCCTTCCAAACTCACCTGGAACTCCCCAAAAAGAGATTTGGGATCGGGTTGTGAGGTCAGGGAAAAGTGGGGTTGATGGGAGTCAGAGCTGCTCTGCCAGCGACCCCAAAGTGCCAACCCCAATCCCACAAAATCCCAAAAAGGAAATTTCCCCAAAAATCAGATTTCCCCTTCCAAACTCACCTGGAGCTCCCCAAACAGAGATTTGGGATCAGGCTGTGGGGTCAGGGAAACGTGCGATTGCCAGGAGTCAGAGCTGCTCTGCCAGCGACCCCAAAGCGCCAGCCCCGATCCCGTGAAATCCCAAAAACACAATTTCCCAATTTTCCAAACTCACCCGAGGCTCCCCAGGGACAGCTTTGGGATCGGGCTGCGGGGTCGGCGAAGTCGGGACTGGCAGGAGTCAGAGCTGCCCTCGCAGCATCCCAGCGATCCCGATGCCGACGGATCGATGGCGGCCGGAGCATCACGGGAGCTCCGGGGGAGGCAAAGGGGGGAACCCACGGGATCGGCCCCACACGGGGATGGGGATTCCGTGTGGGATCGCTGGGATGGGGGAAATCCAGCCCAGGCTGCAGGGTTTGGGTTTGTGGGGTTTGGGGGATTTATTTCTGTGGGGTTTGGGGGATTCGGGAGGGAACTGCTCTGGAGTTTAGGGAACGGCAGGGAGCTCCAGCTGTGGGATGATCCCAGATCCCCTCAGTAGGATGATCCCAAACCCCATCCATGGGATGATCCCAGATCCCCTCAGTAGGATGATCCCAAACCCCATCCATGGGATGATCCCAAATCCCCTCAGTGGGGTGATCCCAAATACAGCACAGGGATGATGCCAAATCCAGCACTGAGATGATCCCAAATCCCCATCCGTGGGATGATCCCAAATCCCCTGGAGAGCCAAGCTCAGCCCCCAAGGGATCCCTCCCAGGTTTAGGGTCAGGATTTCCCCATGGCAGGTTTGGGGTCAGGATTTCCCCATGGCAGGTTTGGGGTCAGGATTTCCATTGGGAGGGTTTGGGGTCAGGATTTCCCCATGGCAGGTTTGGGGTCAGGATTTCCCCTGGAATTGTTCCCAATTCCACGTTTTCCCTTCCACCCCATGATTTCACGGTCGGCCCCGCTCCCTGCAGCCTTTTATGGGAACATCAATAAATCCCATCCCATTTCATCCTAGTTTGCCCAAAGGAAATACAGGACCTGAGAGGAAAAATCCCTTTTTTTTTACATTTTTCCCAACAGGAGCTGAGAGGAAAAAAATCCCAATTTTCTCCCAGTTTTACCAAAGGAAATCCACAACCTGAGAGAAAAAAATCCCATTTTTTCCAATTTTCTCAATGGGAGATGAGAGTAAAAATCCCATTTTTTTACAATTTTCCCAACATGAGCTAAGAATAAAAAACCACAAATTTTTCCCCAATTTTCCCAAAGGAAATCCACGACCTGAGAGGAAAAATCCTATTTTTACCCATTTTCTCAATGGGAGCTGAGAATAAAAAACCCCAATTTTTTCCCAATTTTCCCACAGGAAATCCACGAAATTTTCCTATTTCCAAAATATGAAAAATTCCTGTTTTTTCACAAAGAAAATTCGGGACCTGAGAGGAAAAATCCCATTTTTTTCCGTGTTCTGCTATGAGTCCGAGTCCGAGCGCTCCTCACACTTTGCGGAGGAAGGCGGCTCCTTCATCCAACTCCTCCTCCTCCTCCTCCCAGCCGCCATTGCCGGTGCTCCCGTTATTCCTGATGCTTCCGGTGTCCCCGCCATTCCAGCTGTTCCCGTTGTTCCCGATGATCCCGGTGTCCCCACTGTTCCAGCTGTCCCCACCGTTCCCGTTATTCCCGGTGCTCCCGGTGTCCCGGTCATTCCCATTATTCCTGGTGCTCCCGCCATTCCCGTTATTCCCGGTACTCCCAATGCTCCCGGCACTCCCGGTGTCTCCATTGTCCCCGTCCATCCCGTTATTCCCGGTGCTCCTGCAGCTCCCGGTGCTCCCAGCGCTCTCCATGTTCCCGGTGTCCCCGTCATTCCCGGTGCTCTCGTAGTCCCCATTATTCCCGTTTTTCCTGGTGCTCTCATCATTCCCGTTATTCCCGGTGTCTCCGGTGTCCCTGTTATTCCCGTAGTCCCCGTCATTCCCGTTACTCCCGGTGTTCCCGGTGCTGCCGTAGCCGCCGTCCCGGGGCAGGCACCAGCAGCAGCCGGCTCCGCTCAGATCCAGCGCGGCCGCGCCCGGGCCCGGCCGGGAATCCACGAAATCCCAGCGGGAACGGAGCTCGTTCAGCTGCTGCCAGTGCAGCCAGGCCATGGCCAGACCCAGCACCTGGGGAGAGAAGCCCTAAAGGGTCAGGGGCATCCCAAAAGGGTCACGGAGATCCTAAAGGGGTCCCAAAAGGGGCAAGGAGACCCCAAATGGGACAGGGATATCCTAAAAGGGGACAGGGGTATCCCAAAGGTGTCAAGGATAGCCTAAAAGGGGTCAGGGACACCCCAAAAGGGTCAGGGAGACCCCAAAGGGGACAGAGACACCCCAAAAGGGTCAGGGATGTCCTAAAGGGGACAGGGATATCCTAAATGGGATAGGGACACCCCAAAAGGGTGAGGGATATCCTAATGGGGTCAGGGACAGCCCAAAAGGGACAGGGAGACCCCAAAAGGGGCATGAATATCCTAAAGGGGTCAGGGACACCCCAAAGGCATCAAGGAGATCCCTAATGCGATCAGGGACATCCCAAAGGGGTCAGGGATGTCCTAAATGGGGACAGGCACACCCCAAAGGCATCAGAGAGACCCCAAAAGAGGACAGGGATATCCTAAAGGGGTCAGGAATATCCAAAAAGGGGTCAAGAACACCCCAAAAGGGTCAGGGATATCTTAAAAGGGGACAGGGACACCCCAAAGGCATCAGAGAGACCCCAAAAGGGTCAGTGACATCCTAAAGGGGTCAG